>NW_027466821.1:4070000-4362500 GCF_046128005.1 Genypterus blacodes
GCAAATGATAAAAATCAGCTCTTCAATTCTCAGATCCACGTTCATCCAATCGGACAAAAGACAAGAAACTAAAAACAATGAATTCATCAGGGAGGTCATTTTGGAAGTTGCTTTTGATCAAAGGTCGATGCGAGATTAAGGTTCTTATTCATAAGAAGACTCATCAAATCATCTAATTTATAAATGTCATATGCCTCCTGTATATCTGGAAAATAATGAATGTACATTTTATATCAAGGTTTTACAATTCTGTGCTAAAATGTAAATGTTTCAAAGAGGATGTTGCACTTTTTTAAAATCATTTTCTACAAGAACCACTTCAATAAAAATGAGGCACAATGAACAAGGCCAGTATCAGCACTGCAAAAAGGCAGATTTATGTTCTTACACTCTTCTCCATCACAAAATGAGACCTTAAGTATTGTATCTCTGCTACAACATGGACGAGAACTAAAACAGCTTTTCCCCACAAAGCAAATTGGGCTGTGTGAGTGACACTGATCTCGCTGTGCAAGTGTGTGTGTGTATGTGTGTGTGTGTGTGTGTGTGTGTGTGTATATGTGTGTGTGTGTGTGTGTGTGTGTGTGTGTGTGTGTGTGTGTGTGTGTGTGTGTGTGTGTGTGAAGGCATGATCTCCATCCATCCATCCATCTCTCCGTCCATCCATCAATTTTCTCTAAGCTCTTTAGCGGTGCTGTGGTTTGAAACAAGTCTCCCTAAAACTCTAAGCTGAGGCCCATAACACACACAGCAGGAGGATGTTGATGTAATGTCACACACACACACACACATATATAGTGTGACACCCAGTGTTGTGCTCGTGTTAACAAAACCCATCACCGTCTGTCTGTCCGTCCGACGCAGCCTCTAATCTGTTCTTAATCACCGGCTCTTATTTACAAAATACATTTTTCATTAATGCAGCAGGGGTGTGTGTGTGTGGGGGGGGGGGGGGTATTGAGGGAGAAGAGGAGGATGGTGGCAATAGTGGTGATGATGATGATGATGATGATTTTGTGATTAAAAGATGCCGCCGTTGTGTTGGTGGATTAGGACAGGGCGTGGAAATAGATTAGTTCTGCAGTGGTTTCTTCATCGTGATTGGCAGGACTCCAAAAACTCACTTTTCTTCTCTTTCTCTCTGTGTGGAGTTGCGACAGGGGCCGCACGTGAGGTTTGCAGGACGCCAGCGCCACCTGCTGGTAAAAGAGGACACAGCATTGAGCATTGTGTCTATCAAGAAGCTGATTATTCAGGGTAAACATGTGTGGACAGGAGCAGCTTGTACCAAACACTGACATCAGGCATTTCACTCATACATTATGTGTAAGTAGGAACAGAAGAACAAACATCTCTTTATGTTTCTTACTCAAAGACATCGTCAATATGTGACCCACACACACAAATGAAGTATTTGATGGTGCATGATGAAAATCAGCACCAAATGAAGCTTTAGAGATTTAAGATTCTAAGGGACTCGTCTGAAATGTGACACTTGAATTGAAGCGTTTCTGTGTGAGGGTACAAAGGGTTAAAAGAGTAAAAGTGCACAAATTGCATATGACTGTGAAGTGTTTGGAGACTCAGACTGACCACTTCTCTGCCCTTATGTGACGGCCATCTCTCCGCTCTCTGTTTTCACATTAGGATTCTAACAGAAACACAGACTTTACACACATGCACACACACACACACACACAGACACACACACAGTTTGATTATAATTAGGCGACCCAAAGCCACTGATATCATCTGCTGTGGTGTGAGACCACAATCTCACCCAGAGCAACTGGTGAGCTCCGCAGTCACACCGCCTCCAAAGAATACTGCAGGAGCAAAGAGGAAGGGAGGACAGACCAGTAAAGGAAAGACTAATAGAAGACAAAGTGGCCTGAGAAGATGAAGACGAGGAACAACAACAACAACAAAAACACAGTGTGGCACTGAGTTCATTAATTAGAATTTCAAATTGGATAAACTCAAGATGACAGCGTTGTGCTTGTCACATCAGATCATGCCCCGACAGGGTGAGAGAGGGGGAGGGGGAGGGGAGAAAGCTGAATGGCCATCTCTCTCTCTCTCTCTCTCTCTCTCTCTCTCTCTCTCTCTCTCTCTCTCTCTCTCTCTCTCCCTCTCTCTCCATTTCCTCTCATTAAGACAGCCGCCTCCCCTCTGTCCCCGCGTGAATGTCACCACCGCCTTAACGAGAAGCGACAATTAAAACATCATCAGCATCTTGGGGCTGAATGGGAGCAGGCGCTCTGGACTCATGAGAGTCTCTGTGCAGGACAAGAGACGAAAGCAGATCCAGATACTTTGGCAACAATCAGCTGAGCTGTAGTTAATCCTGATAAAGTTTGATGCATGGAAAGAGAAGAATCCAGGGGAGCAACATTAAGGATTTCTCCTCTGTACTGCATAGAACACAGTCCGGTCAAATTTTACTTTCAAAGGTAATTTTTTGGTACTTGCCAGGTCTAATCAAGGCAAATTCAAGAAGCACAGATTGTAAACTGAATATTTATCATTTACATTGCCTTAAGTTTTGATATTGTACTGACCTTTATTGGGGTTTTTGCTGTTCTGCTACTTTAGAACATGGTTTCAGGGATAAATTACCCTCAGCCAACTATCACTCTGCATGATCTGAGTTAATTAAACACTTTTAGTTAGGAGCTGTTGCCTTGGGACCACTTAAGTTCTCTTAGTGGGAAATCAACTGTCCATACAACACTTGTCATCAAAAATCTAGTTTGTTGTGCAATGCTGCTGGAATGATTCCTGACGGACAGAAATCAGTCGTGTCGAAATGTGTCCTCACCTGCTAGGAATGTCATTTAGATTAGATTACACCTTCCATTAATGATCCACAGCGGGTCAATAACACAGAATTAAAGGAGAAACTAAATGATATCTAATCATTAGCTTATCTAACAAGCTGCTCTGAGGATTTACGTGTGTCGGTGAGGGGACATGGAAGAACCTGTCGGAAGGAAAGGAATGGGAGGGAGACGGTGGCTGACGTTGAGCTTGCTGAAATGTTGTTTGGCATTTTGATGTGTGTGTTTTGTGTGTCTGTGTAGGCATGTCTGTGTGCACACAAACACCAGATGTGCCACTGGACACAAGGACGGAGCCAGGGCCAAAATGAGCTGTCTGCACAAGGGGCCAAAAATCATCCAGACACACTCTAACACACATACACACACACAGACGTACATCTCTCTCTAGATGTACGTCTGAAATCTGCTGTAAGGTCGCTTACATAAGTAACAGACTACCACTAACAGAAACAGTGTGTTTTTGTTGCCGTGTCATACATCTCTCTGCTTCCCATGTTTATATCATCAATGCCTCATTTGTATCCTTGTCTGAGAGATGAAGAGTGCATCATGGGAGCAATGTGCTGTGTATGAAGATGAAGATCCTGAGAACACTCCACGAGGTCACCAAAAGGTTACTGAAGAATCTCAGGTCGCACAACATTGCCAAACTACAACAACATTCTCGTCACGATGCGAGGAAACTGCTTTTCGCACCACTGCTTAATTGCGAGCAAAAGGCAAATCCTAAAAATGAAAACAAATATCCGCGAGCAAATCTGCAAACTCAGTCCGCCACCGGCAGAACAACAACACAACAGAGGATCGAAACTATAATAGAAATCAAAACAAAATGTACCCCAATCCGTGACAGGCGCGAAGACAAATCCAATTATTTGCGTCTCATGTTGCAAATTTGTTCTAATGGTCGAAGTGGAAAAGTAAATAAGCGCCTGCGAAGGGGAAACAAAAGAATGTGATTTCTAATTAACTTGAAAGAGGAACAGCAGGGCGACTTAGCAAACCCATCTTTCATCTGCTGCCTCAGACCACTCGTTTGTTTGTTGCACAATGTTGTCTTGCAGGGAGGCGGTGGGGAGGCCTGTGCAGGGGATAACACTGCGCCGCTTCCCTGCAAATGAAATGTCAACAGATTTAACAGCGGCAGCGGAAGGAGCGCGGCGTTTTCCGAGCATTTTGTCGATTTTATTGTTCATTAGGCTTTTGCTGCCGCCCATTCTCCAACACCCCTCTCCCCCCCCCACCACACACACACACACACACACTTCTTCCTCCCTCCTTCTCTTGTTCGAGGCTTCATTTGCAGCATCTTGGCTTTGAAGATCACAAAAGGCCGAGGCAATAATTGGGTTTGTGTAATTACAGCAAGCTTAATGAGAGAATTCAGGAGTTTGTCTTGTTCCCCCCCACCCCCGTATCGCCGACTCTCCTCCACTCAGCCATTAGGCCAGCATCCTCGCTCTCTCTCTCTCTGAAGGACTCTTAACGAAGAATGATGCTATCACACACACAGATGAGCTCGTCGGGGACAGTTTACGCGCGCGCGCACACACACACACACACACACACACACACACACACACACACACAGACACACGTGTGCGCGCAAAGACCAGAAGGTTGGACGGAGCAGATATGCTAATCACCTGCCCAGAGAGACAAAAACTAAATAAACATAGAAAGTTAAAAGAGAGGGAGATAGAAAGACAGATCAGACACTTGTGTTTGGAGGACGTCTGGAGATAAGGAAGGCTCGAAATCTTGTCGTACCAGACCTCTCCTAGTTTGTGATTGGCCTCAGAGTTAATATTCAAAATCACAAACTCCAGGCAAACACACAATGACCACAAGCTAACCAGAACTTAGAGAAGCTGCCTTTATCAAACAGCACTATTTCTTGACAATCGTCCTTAAATCTTGACCTTGTCCGGCGCCTTATAACAACTTGAATCGGATCCGCACTCTATCCCCCTTTGGATTGGCTCTCTAGGTCCCACTATGACTGTATGCCTCCTGAGCTCAAGATGGAAATTCAGGATCAGATTCAAGCCCATAGTCATACTAATAACTGCCTCATTACACAACACAATAACAGAATGTTCGCAATACACAACGCACTCATTAACACAAATTACACCTTCAGCAAAGAACATTAGTAATCTGTTGAGGCAATGTGTTTGTACACTGGGCATAATTTTCTTTAATATAATACTTTAATTTATTAGTTATCCTTTAAATGTTTCACTCATTACATTACAAATTTGCCCACAAGATACAATATGAAGCAAGTGTTCAAGTCAGAAGGGGATTTTGTTCCAAAATTATTATGTTTATAGATAACTGGTAATTTTGCCTAATTTAGTTACATAACTGCAATGTAGTTAGACAAGATGACAGTTAAATTGTTTTGTTTTTGTTGGCAAATTGTTTTATTCAGTTAGAATTATTCTATTTGTTATTTTAGCAAATGCTCTGCTTAGTGATGCTATGAGCACAAACGCAGCCAATTTGCTGTTGTTTTTTGGAAATGAATAATAATGTTGCCAAGCATTAATAATACATCTAAAATAAAAAAGATAACTGTGCCAAGTGATGTCATGTTCAGGTTTAAATCAAAGGAGCCCATTTCTACAAGATCCTACAGGGGTGACAGCGTTGTGAACACCACAGATGTTCCACCAGATGTTACTGAGCTGGAGAAAAACATCTGGAGTGTGTGCTTGGGTGAGCTTGTGTGTGTGTATGTGCGTGTGTGTGTGTGCGCACAGCCACCAGCCTGTATATCTGTGAGTTCCCAGGTCAGATGGAAGAGAAGAGAAGAGAAGAGAAGAGAAGAGAAGAGAAGAGAAGAGAAGAGAAGAGAAGAGAAGAGAAGAGAAGAGAAGAGAAGAGAAGAGAAGAGAAGAGAAGAGAAGAGAAGAGAAGAGAAATGTATACCAAACAAACCTCACATGGGAACTGATGCAGGCTGTGTTGTGAAACCACAGGGTGCCATTTTAACCCACACAATGAAAATAAAACTAATTTAATAACAGGATAAGAGGGCAGAGTGACCTTGAGATCATCTGTGAGACACCCGGAGTGATTTTTAGGTCACAAATTGAAAAAGTAACATAAAAGAGAGGAAACTGATAAAATGATTCTATTTTCCCACTTTGTGGTCTTCAGTGGTTGCAGCAGCCGCTCTATCAATAAGCTCTCGGGCTGAAACCCTCCAGCAGTGATTTGACTTAAAAGCAGATATAATGAGGTCATGGATGAGAGACAAAGCCTTTTATTTTGCCTGGTAGTAAAGTTAAAGGTAGAGTAAAAAGCCAGAACAAAGACAGGAGATAATGGATTACAATGTGCCAGCAGCCACTTATCCTCACTGAAAATGACCTAAAAACCAAAGCAATTAACATTTTCCTTTGCCATATGCCATCTCTCTCACCCTATTATCAAAATCTCGTAGATGAATCTTTAATCTGTATTTCCTTGTTTCCCCTCTAACTCTAATTGACCAGCAGAGGTCACTGTTGTCTTTAACAGAGCTGTGACAGGCAATGCTCAGGATTAAGTGACCTTGTGTTAATATTATAATCACTATTTATTTTTGGTTTTTTGAATGAGCCATAATTCATTATTGTTGCTTCAGTTCACGCACACACAGTCCAGTTAGAGTTTGACCAGGATTCTAGCTATGAAATGAACAAGAATGTTTGTTGTCTAGTCTTCTGAGGTTTTGATCATTCAGACCCTGATATTTAACTGAGCCAAACAATCATTCCAACATATGTGGTACTTAGGAAAGTCTTCACAGATCAGATCCAGAACATGATAGAAGCTCCAGTCTAATATAAGTTCCCCCAAGTTTCCAATTCATTCAGTGGAAGCCAAAAGTCGTGTCTCAGATCTGAAGCAGAGCTGCCACTCGTATATGTACATGCCATGCACATGTGTACCATATGTTTGTGTGTGTGTGTGTTTGTGCATGTGCCGGCTCATCTCCGCTTTAATCTCTGCATGGCCCCCGCCAATGGCTGGAAAACAAGCAAAGCCCCAGCTACTTAGCGTGAGCTAGGAAAGTGGATCCTGCTGAACGGGCTGCACTAGGAGGAAGAGGTGGGGAAGAAGAAGAAGAGGAGTGGACCCTCTTAGCGTCCTCTTCAAAAATTGACTTAAGATTTACATTATTTTGTTTTGTTTAAGGGAGGCTTGAAAGCAATGTTGACTGAGGGGATGTGGTTGTTGCTGTTCAGTCGTGGAGACATTGGAGCAGCTGGTGCTGTGGAGGCCTTTCGTTGCTACGCTTGACAACATGAGGACAAGAAGAAGCAGTGCTGGAGATTGTTATATGTGGAGCAACAAGGAGGATTTTTAAATATCAGGAGGCCAAAAAACATGAAGATGCTGCAGGTGGGGCAGCTGAGGGTAGGTGCTGTTAAAACCATCAGAAATGGCATTCAAAAGGATTGAAGAAGACAGCAGCCTTTACTGACCTCTACTGAAGCATACAGAATACTGAATATATCTTATTTCCAACAAAATTAGACATACTGCCAATGTATTATTGGTGTGTCTGCAGTACCCCATGGGGTGTAAGTAGTAACAGTGTTGTTGTTTTGGGTGTTTATCGACTCTATTGTGACTCTGTTGTGTACAATTATATTATACTAGTGGCATCCTTCATCATATTTATCATATCTTACCCTACTTTAATTGGAGGGTGTGTGTGAGTGTCTGTTTTTTTAGGAGTTGTAACAATTGCCCCAAAACCATAGGGTGCTTTTCATTGTGTTTTACATAAGTACTCGATTCACATTTTTACAGGATAAACTAATGTGGAAGTACCTCCGTTTCTAAACGAACTAAGCTAAACTATATACTAGTTGCATACTGTACTGACATCTGACACCTTAAATCAAGTAATAACACAAATAATACAAGTCTTCTTAATGTCCCGACCCTGATGCAATAAAATAGGAACATTCCTATCTTCATCTTCCAAATTATTTTATTAATCTCATTTAGTTTTAATCTTTAAATATTTCCGCTCCATTTATTATTTGGATGGAGATCTAATAAAATTCTATGCCACTTCCTTTACGTGGATATAACTGTTATAGGGTGCAGTGACACAAGCTGACCGTGAGAGGGTGCTGGTTGACACTTAGTGAACACCCAGTAAGGTTTGAAATATTTGCCACAAACTCCGTGCGTGTTTCGCTCTGTGCGCGAGGACAAACACACGTTAACCTACGACGCGGAATAGTTCCTCAGCAAAGGTAACAAAAATACACACACACACACACCATCGGTCAACGGTAATTTGCTCAATTAAAGAAAGAGTTGGTCGTTATGTTTAGCGAATGTGTGTATTTTAGGTTTATTGCTCAGGGGCATGTGTGTGTTCGCATGGACTCACTGTTTTAAGTCAAATCAGTGTGACGGGCTTCTCACTTACCATTTCACACTCACTTTACAGGCTAAATTGCTTATTTATATCGACTGTGACCAAAGTTAATGTGGAAATCAAACGGTGTTATTGGATGTGTGATTAAGATTCAGTTTGACGCTGTTTTGAAAGAGAATTATCTGCGAAATGTAGTTTATTAAAGGAACTCTGGGAGGTAATTAACTCATTTGCACACCTGTCTCTGTCAGCCCCGATTTTCAGTGTGTTTCCATTGGTTTGATCAGATTCTCCATCTAGCCACTCTTCCTTTCTTCATTATCTTCTTGTCTTTCACAATGATAGATAGGTAAGTAGGGTGGATGGAAAGCAATAAAGAAGAGATTTGGATAACGTCTACTGTATGCCAAAATTAGTCAACCCATCAATCAACCTATAAGACTAAAGAGGAAGAGAGCTAAAGATTCTGATGGTGACTGGATTTGAAATTGCCAATTTCTAAGAACATTAGTTGCAGAACATTCAGTCTATTTCCCTTCATGATGAGTTTTGACAGTGATAGCAGCTCTCATAGTGAAATGCGCCCATCTGTTCACTACTGTTCTTATGTAAGACATCCACACAGACACACACACATACACTGCTTTATGCCTGCTCCTTTTCTGCCACAGATACTGTCGATGCACACGTAAATACTCTGATTCTACTCCGATGAAGATGCATGTTTTGATGAAACACCATAATCAGATTGGAATTAACATAAATCCACTTGGTGCATTGAGTGTCCCATTAAGTGTGTGTGTGCTTTCACAATGTGTAAATGAATAAAGGCACAATAATTATTTTATGTGGTATGAATTTTCAAATCACATTAAATAGATACATACTTGGCTGAATTTCCTTTCAATATTTTTCAGCCGCACCTGCAGCAGCATGGACTACTGCAACCCCCAGTCCCAACGTCGCCACAACCCAGTGGACAGCATCTGCCGGAAACTGCAGACCATCCAGTGGCGCGGTGACCGAGAGCCCAATTCACCTTTCCAGATCCCAAAGCTCTCCTCCAGCAGCTACGACAGCCCCCAGTCTGGCCTCAGGCACAACCTGGAGGCCATCCTGAAGAAAGGGGCCCTCCACAGAGACGAGGGGGAGCAGAGGGAGAGAGGGCGCCGAGGGGAGGGGATGTCGACCCCCAAGACTTCCCAGAGGAACAAAACGGCTCCCTCTGACCCTCTGTCCACTACGTTCACCCCCCCTACCCCATTCGTGCGCATCCCCCCTACGCCGGCTAATGTCACATACACCATCACAAGTACTCTGGGAGAGAGGAGAGGGGCTGATGGTGGTGACCTAAGACAGAGGTACTGCTCAACACCAGCCACCCAGTCCAAAGATTTTTTTCCGTTCCCACGGGGAGTCACGCCATTGCAGCCCGAAGGCATGAAGCAGAGCAGGAGCCCACCGCTGTCTTGTACCTTCGGCCAGAGCCGCAGCACCATTTCCTACAACCTCAACTTCCGCTCAGGGGAGTGTGAGCTGCCCTACCCAGCTCTGGTTGTCAAAAGACTGTCCATGGGAGATGGAGGTAAGGAGGAGCGTCCAACTTACAACCTGTGCACATCACAAGGTAGAGTGTTAATACATTCTCGACATATAGTTACATTTGTAGATTTGACTGTTGCTCTCTGATTTCTCGCTGGTGAAACTTTATATTTGAAACTTTTTCGTAGCAAACCATTTTTGTCAGTCTAGCTTTGATTTAGCAAAATGGAAAAATCAAAGCGAGTGCCAAAAGCTTTAAATGTCTTACAAGATTGAAGATTAAAATGTCTTTAGAGAAATCAGTGTCAATTTACCTGAATAAAGATTTTTTTTTTTTTTATGTTTGCTTTGCTCACTTATCTAAATAATGATCAGCTGCAAATCTGACCCTATAACCTTTGCAAATGTATGATTCAGCATAAAAGTTAAGCGTGAAGATACACACACACACACACAGACCTCACGGTGTGATTGTGCGTCACAGTGTTACAGATGCACGCGGTCCCTAAAGGAATATTTGTCATGTGCTTGGCTGCACAATGCGTTGCTTGACCTCTGCGTGTTTTTGCGTGTGTTGCAAATGCGCACACTGGATCATCAGGGGCCCCCGAGAGCAGGAAGGAGAACATGGCAGAAGTGAGCCTCATCTGCGAGGAGGATCTGCTCGACACCATCTTCCATGCCTGTGACACCCAGCGCCGAGGTACACACACGCACACACAGTTTTCAAGTGTAAATGCAGCATCTTGTGGAAAGCACTTCAACTTCAGCTTTGTGTGCTTGGATCTTCTGGCCCTGGAGGTTTTTGTAAAAAAGCAAATAATCAATTCTCCGCCAGGCAAAGTGTACGTGTCGCGCATCGTGGACTACCTGCGCCACACCACCAGCCGCACCTCAGAGGACAGCGGCCTGGAGGAGCTGTGCAACATGCTGGACCCCGAGCAGAAGGACGTCTCCATCGATTTGGACACGTACCACGCCATCATGAAGGAGTGGATTGAAGACTGCCGCAACAACGGGTACAGAAAAACCCCAACACGGCACAGGAAATGCTGCAGTGTTTTCTGTTCATCCTTTCAGAGAGGAGCCACTATGTTCTGTTTGAGTTATGCAAGTGTTTGCTGCTGTATGTAGGCGGGCTGCTGACTTTTTTCCCATAGTTTCAGCTCGGTGCATCTAAATTTAACAGCATGATCCAACAGCTCTGTACATATGAACAATTTTCCTATTGTTTCTGAGCTCTCTTACGCACCGTCATGATCGAATGGTACATGTTGCTGCTGGGCTCAGGTCTGCTTGCTAGATCTGGTAAAGAGCAAAGATCATGAGTTTGCCTGTGTGTGATGTTTCTCTGTTCGATTGCAGGGAAGAATCAGCAGAAGACCTAATGCAGGATTCAGTAAAATTACGAGACACCCTGGCCGGTGAGCGCGAACTCCCACTCACACACACACACTGATGTCCTTGGATCTAATGTTGATTGGAGTGGTGTTGATGCTGTGTTTGAGTAATACGGGGGCTGTGTGTTTTAGCAAAGAGATCCATGCTGCTCAATATGACATCAGGAAGCCTGGAGGCCTTTGGAGGAGACGCATCCAGAGCAGAATTGTAAGTATATGCATGAGATGAATCCACATCTCATGACTGGATGTGTGCTTGGTCTATAAACAGGTTTGTGTGTGTGTGTGTTGTGTTCCTCCTCAGTGAGACATCGGAGCTGGTGAACTGTGTGGCCGACCTCCAGATGAGCAACCACAAGCTCCAGGAGGAGGTGAGGAAGCTGAAGCAGGCGGTGGAGGACATGGAGGACAGCAACCAGAAGCTAGCCGAGGAGAACGAGGAGCTGCGCAACCAGGCCAGGGTGTACGTCACACACACGCACACATTCACACATGCGGTACTGCAGATGTGCTGTGAAGTTCCATGTGGTTGCGTCCATCTGATTTCAGCAATCAGCAGCTGGCCCAGAAGGAGAAGCTGCTGAAAGAGGAGGTGGAGGAGATGAAGGCGACGCTGAGCTGCACGGAGGAAGGCAGAGCTCGTGCCTCTGCACACAGCAAACACATGGTCAGCCACACACGCACAATCTCACACACTCTCACAGCTCATAGAGGATAGAGGTAACATGGACCATAATTAATACTCTTTACATACTTGGTTAATGAAATCGCGCTGTTTCCTTTTTTCTCCATTCTTCAGCTCTCGGAATATGTGTTAATGGAGCAGCGACTCCCACCACCCAATCAGTGCAATTGATTTTCTTCTTCTTTTTCCTTTAGGAGAAAGAGAACCAGAGTCTGATTGCCAAGATTACGTCTCTTCAGGAAGAGGTGAGAGGTGGTTGGTCAATGAACCAGCTTTGTTTCAGCCATTCATGGACGGGTCACACAGATTTCACTCTTTACCTGTTTGTGTTGTGGGACAAGTGTGGATGTGATTGGCTGCCCTGACTCCCCTCTGATGGCTCCCCAGAACTTCAAGGTCACCATGGAGATGGACGAGCTTCAGAGGAGAATAGCGGAGCTGTGTGACCTTAACGCTGACCTTCAGGTGCCTTTACTCCATTTTTCTCTCCTACTCCTGCTTAGTGCCTCACAGTCTCTGTTGTCTTTCTCTCTCTGCCACTATTGTATCTATCTATCTATCTATCTATCTATCTATCTATCTATCTATCTATCTATCTATCTATCGCTCTAGTTTGTCTATCTGGTTTGTTGAAATTCTCTAAATGTACTAACCTTAGACTTGGACAAGACTGAACACTGTAACCATGTGCTCCCTATTCTCAGGTGCAGATTCATTCCTTTGATGCTGTGATAAGTGAAAAGGAATCTCTGATACTTGAGGTCAGTGCCAAAGCAATTTGGCCACTCTATGCATAAACACAAAAGAACATGGAGGCTTTCATTGATTTACAGTAGAAGGGATTTGGTACATAGATTTGTCAGCTTCTTGAATTGATGTCTTTCAGTCATACACAGTTCTGTTTTGAATTCCACAGGATAGTTGTCACATTAATCGTACACCATGATGTTCTTCTGAACTGGGAATAGAGTTGTTGCTGAATAAGAATCAATATGCAAAACATTTCCAATCTTTTTCAAATTTTGTAGTTTTTACATCTTATTTGTCTATTTATTATTATTCTCTTACAGAAAAGCAGACAGATCAGGGAACTGAAGGCAACGGTGGAGGAATACTCTTCAGTCACAGAGGTTTGTGTTTTTTAAACTTTACATTTTTCATTAGCTGAAGTAAATCACAAGTACAGCATGTGGTGATTCATCAAGACCACCCACAATTCTCTCTCTCTCTCTCTCTCTCTCTCTCTCTCTCTCTCTCTCTCTCTCTCTCTCTCTCTCTCTCTCTCTCTCTCTCTCTCTCTCTCTCTCTCTCTCTCTCTCTCTCTCTCTCTCTCTCTCTCTCTCTCTCTCTCTCTCTCTCTCTCTCTCTCTCTCTCTCTCTCTCTCTCTCTCTCTCTCTCTCTCTCTCTCTCTCTCTCTCAAAAATTGTAGATATCATACTTTCTGACTTATACAAAATAGGAAGGTTTTCCATAGAAGCCGCCGTTTGAATCCACAAACAGGAGGAAACACTGCACTGACTGTCTGGATTCTGAATATCTAATTAGATTAACTGATTCTTCTTTTGTTGATTCTAGTTGCTGAGGGCAGACAAGAACAAGCTGGAGAACCAGGTGAAGATGATGTACCCAGACTTAGCTGGGTAAGTTAAAGCTGTTCGCTTCAGTTAACCAGCCTATTCTAGTTGATAGCCTGCATGTTTGTAACTCATTCCACCTTCACCTTTTTCTCACCTTCTATCTCTCCACCGTCCCCCTCCTCACAGAGCCGGCCTGTCCCTGTCCGTGGCCTACAGGTTGAACCAGAGCACCCAGGGATCCCTACAGACGGAACTGGCGCTTGCACAGTCGCCACTGGAGGTCAGCACTCATCTGTCTTTCTCCTCTTCCTTCTTTCTTTTCATTTATTTTTTATTGACTGAGGATTCATGGTTGTTTCATTTCGAGTTCAAGCCTTTTATGAAGCCATTATATTACAAGTCAATCGAGGTATAAATGTGCCTTAATTTCAATTTCATTCAGATGTGTGTTACTTAGGAAGAAACTGACAAAAAACACCTTCCTTGTACAATGTGCTACCATCTCCTCCAGGCTCAACATGGAGTTGACCATTTATCCACCACCATGAGCGTCGCCTCCCCGCTGGATGAGACCCTGGACAGGGAGGTGCTGCTGCTGATGCAGGGTCCGAGCCCTGAACACATGTCTCTGGAGTTCAAGAACCTCCTCTGCAAACTGGTAAACTGGTGTGATGGATGTGGATTTGTGAATGCAGCTTTGTTAATGACTTCATAACCAGGTGAGACTGAGAGACATCTGAACAATAAGTGTCTGTAAAGGCGTCACTTTGTTCCCATGTAAACCATGTTTTACATATGTTTTTTCCCTATTTGGGTTGCAAATGAATGTCAGATATTTCAATGTCACTCCGATGATGCTTGGTTATGGCAAAACCTGCATCACACACAGCAGAAGCGATGCTTGAAAATACATAAAGAATGAATAATGTTTTCAGTTTCTTTAACGATGACTTGAGCAACCTGGTGATTTGTGAGACATGACTGAGACTGAAGACATAACTTGGACATTTCTGGCTGCAAGTTGGTGAATTGTAGTCCTGAAAGTGACGAATAGTAAAGTGTGTATGTCGACCAATTGTTGAGGTTTTGGAAGCAGGATTGCAAAAGTATTTACAGAGCAACTTTTTGTGGACTTTAGTACGCCCGGGTGAACATAATCTCTGGTGTAGTATCTTGGGTGATCATACATATTACTTAAACAATTTGTATTCTGCTGTACGGTGTAGCATTTTGCAGTTTCTCTCTTTGTGGCATTCAGAAAAGGGATTTTGCAGCAGAAACCTCCTCGGTCCTGTCCAGAGTCCGGGCCTCGCTACATCACCATGCACAGCCAGGGGGCGACGCAGATGTCAGTCTTCAGGTCGGATACTCTTGCACAAACGTCACACACCCACACACAATATATTTTAATATTCAGTGTCACTCGAGGTCAGGCTAAGTTTCAGGTTCACAGTTTGTGCTGGGTTAAGGCTCAATAGGGCCATCTTGTTTTTCCTGTCATATGAATCACAGTTTTATGTAATGTGACCTCTATTGGTCTCTCTGTACCTGTTGCACTCTCTCCATTTCTCTATCACTGCCTCTTTCATATTTGTCTCTCTCTCCCACCCACCCCCTCTCCTCTCTGGAGATTGCTCTCTCTTTCCACATTATATAACTCTCCATCAGGCCCCTTCCAAGTGCCGTTTAGTCAGTGTGTTGTACCGTGAACACAGCCCACTCCCCTCCTCCCTCACTGTTACTTTCTGTTTCTCTCTCTCTCCCTCTCTCTCTCCCCCTCCCATGGCATTGTTGCCACTCTGCATTCATTAGCCACGTCCTGCCATACAGCAGTAAACATACCAATGAGACAGAAATCATTAGTGGAGTGCAGTTATAGCAAGTTTCTCCCCTCAACTGTTCCCCTTTTGACAGTTCTTTAGTCTGGCATAGAAACATTTTACGTTGGTGGATTTCTCCCTGGATAGTGACCCGCACACAGTGGCCTCTCACTCAAGAGCGAGCCTGACCTCCTGGCTTCCTCTCCCCAACAGACGGTGCAGGCCGAGCTGGATGCGCGGAGGGCGGACTGGGCCCTCAGCCTGGACCAGTTGGCACAATACACGGACTCACTGGAGAGGGAGCTGATCAAGATGGCCAGCAACATGAGGAGGTCCCGCACGGAGATCCTCCACCTCTCAGTCAGGTGAGCAAGTCTGCGTGTGCATGTGTGGCCATCGTAATAGTAAAGTGAGTACAGCAGGGAATAACACTTGAGTTGGGAGGTTGCAAGTCGGTGCGTCTGTCGGCATTTCTGAGGTTGCCGTCCAAGACCTGTCAAACTTATCCTGACCTCACTGACCTCATCAGCCAAGACCGGAACTAATCTGCCCGTGTGTGGATGGGTTCGCCTGAGTGTACGTGCCTGTGTCCATGTATGCACAAGAAGCAGCCATCCTCTCTGGGTACATAAAAGAGATGTGGTGTTAGACCGGATCAGAGTGTGGAGAACTGGTCAGGCTGACCAGCTCAGATTTATCAGAGCTGTATTACTTTTAAAAACTCTTTTAAAGTTGTCATGAATGTGTGACTGAGCTAAAGATCTGTATGAGACTTTGGGCATGATTGGAGAGTTGTACTGCGACTGAATCTGATTAAGAAGTGAAGGAATCGTTGCTGAGCCAGTCAGGGAACTGGCGCTGGTCACCCTGGGCAACAGAATGGGACACTGCATGGGCCTGCGAATTGGGTACAGTATGTCCACTACACAGTCCCCAGTGAGCTCTGTGTCTGTTGTGTCTGTGCTTTGGAAATTAAGAATAGAAAGTTCCCTCTACTATCCTGTCAATTGAGAAAAAAAGGGATCCTCCTTTTTTTGGTTAACAGCCTTTTGTGTCGTTTCACAGGGTGCAAGAGCAGGAGAACCAGAGGCGGCAACTGTGCGAAGAGCTGGAGCAGCTGAAGGCTCCCCAGGACAGCAGGGAGGCTTCATGCCAGACCCCTTTACCAGAGCCAGAGGTCAGAGGGAGGGACAGAAGGCCACATATTTATTAATCCTTAAAATAGAATTAAAAGGAATATGTGGGTGTTCTATAGGAAATATACATTTCAACTTGTTGCATCGGGGGATATTTGGACTCCAGTGCCTTTTTGGCACAAATCCCCCTTTTTTGCATATACCTGTACCCATGTGTGATGTTAACTCCTTCTTTAATGATGTCTTTACCCACAATGTCAGAAAAGCAAAGATGCACTTGATGTAGTTGAGTTTCTAAACATCTTGGCTATTTTAGTTTAATCTGAGGTTAAAGTATACACATTACAAACATTAGGAAGTGGAGTATTAACTGCTCTGTTAAACAGGGAACCTAGTCTTGGAACACAAATTTTCATTTTATTCCGTGTATGAACAATGGAAGAATATTAACAGGCTGGGAGGGGGAAAAGAGTTGCCACTGACATACGGGGCAAATACTGCGTTCAGACAGATGGAGTATCTGGTGGAAGAGTGTTGAGTGCGAGTTGGCGGCTGAAGTGGATATGTGTACCCACATAAACACACACTCACTCACACGCGCGTGGAGAGAATCAGACACAAGCACTTGCACACCTACGCATTGCTTCTTGCGCAAAATGCACTGACTCACTCTCAGACATTTCCATCACAGCCCTATTGTTTGTACTGTTAAACTAAGGCAACAAATGCTGCACCTTTCATTTGCAACGACTCAAATCTTTAAAGTTTAAACTATCATCCCTTAGCAGCAGTAAAGTGTACACTTAACTTAATGTCCCCCAAAGGCCAATGAGTGCATTTTGCAAAAGCATGATCGCGGTGGGAGATTCTGCTGTCGTGTGTGCTTATGTCCTTCTTTTGTTTTAGCCTGAAGAAGAATTGGACTGGGATGAGGAGTTTGCCTTCCGAGTTGTCCTGAAAAATGAGCCCCTAGAGAGGAACTGCAAAGCGCAGGACGGACAAAATGATGGCCCAGAGGAGCCGGGGGACAAAGCAGAAGAGGCACACATGAGGGACACGTCTACTCCCCTCTGTGCCCCCTCTGATGACGCCTGGCCGTGGCCGAACACAGCTGCACACAGCCCAGGTGAGCCGAAAATGATAAACTTGTCTTGTCAGCAGGCCATTGTTAGTTTTTTCCTCATACCTCGATGAATGTATGAGGAAGAACTTGAAATGGAACTTCTTCATTGAATAATACTGGCATACCTCCTCATGATGAAATAGCCAGTAAACACCAGAGCTAAACGGAGGCTTGCTCTCACCTCATACAGTCTGAATGTGGGCTGATAATCTGCATCTTCTAAACAACAACTCAATATTCATTTCAACTGAAACATTCTCTAAAAGGGTTGCAAATAACATTTTCACACTATGTTTTTTTTACTTAAAATAATGCCTATTTGGCATTTGTGTGTCCTTACCTGTCAGACCACAACCAAATGGGGTGGGATTGCATTCCAATTGCAATTATATATTTGGACACATCACATATTAGCAGGTGTGGTGCATCAGGCTGCAGGTCCACTTAGCGTGTGTGTGTGTATATGGTGAGGGAGACGACAGTGAGAGTGGATTGTCCCGCCTGTAATCCATGGAAGTCACAGGGTCCCTCAGTCACCCTTGAAGTACCAACACAGTACACACACACACACTGTGAGGGCAAACAAACTCTGCAGCCCCTGTAAGTGGACCCCTACCTTCTATGGCTGTTGTGGCCTAAAGGCTGTGGGTATGTGTGTGTTCACGCAGTATATGGAAGCAATTTCCTTCCTTAAGGTCCTTCTATGGCCAGGTGTCAACTTCAGTGAGTGCTCGGTAATCCCCGTTCCTCTGCATGCATGAGTGGCCAGGCAGGCAGAGAAACAGAATATTAGTGTGTATGTGTGCGTGCCAATGTCGCCGTTTAACCCTTCTGCCCCTCCTTCAGCTCAGTGCCTAACGAGGTGCAGTTAACGAGGTCATTACCACAGTTTTTTAATGCTTTAATAATTTTGCTCTGTCTCGTTTTCACCTTTCTTCTCTCTGTTCCCCACACAGATGCTGTCGACAGCCCTCATTCAGAGCCGGATGTCAACGGTCAGCCTTTGCAGGTAATTTCCACTCTGTTTGCAAGTCTAGAATGCCCTTGAGCAAGGCACCGAGCCTGCAGGCGCTCCAAGGCCAGGTGCCAGACGTGATACTACGTTGGCACACAACGAGGCAGGTGCAGATCGCATTTCTTGGTTAGGTTACCTTTCCCAGAAAAGGAAAGATAAAAACACGTCGGTTGTCACGATTTCTGGGCAGTGTAAAGGAAGTGGAAATGTTTTTTAAGTGTTGTTGGCCAACTTCAGGCCTTACTAGTTGAAACTAATTGCACAGTGTCAAACTTTGTCTCTCCCAGTCGCCCTTCTTTCACGCTTCCATTTGCCTAACAAATACCCTGCTTGCTTGTTGATCACAGTCTCTGGTCACAGACGCGACGCTCTGTCTGCTCGTGTCGTCGCTGTTCCCTTTCTTCTACAGAATAACACTCAATCTTCCCTATATAACAACTACATATCACAGAAATGAAAGACAATCTCTAATTTGAAATGCAAAATGTGTTGGAATCCAGTAGATTCCACTACATTTCAGAATTGCAACATTACAGCGTCCTTTCAAACACTCGTCATTGTTACATTTTTACACTTTATGGACGTTATCACAGCCGGGGATGCTTGCTTCTGAGTTCCATTGGAGATGACAGTAATTGATGGTCTTTTCTGCAATCTGTCGGTGGCGGTGCAGATGCTTTGTGCTGTGTGTCAGCTGTTATTTTGTCGCTTTCTATTGCAATATCTTGTCAATTGACAGATATTTGTTTCTATTGACTGAATGTGAGACTGCTGTTTGGTACATGGTTTGTGTGTTGTGCTTATTTGATCTTTTCACCCCCGTGCTTTTATGAATATTTATCACTTTGTGTGTGTGCGTGCGTGTGTGTGTTTCAAGGAAGAGGCAGCAGTGCCACCAAACACCCACTCACAAGCTGTCGGCGTTGGACACCCAAAGACGAACGCGCTCAGTGATCCAGCCCACTCGGAGAACGACAGTGAGCTCTCTCTCTCTCTCTCTCTCTCTCTCTCTCTCTCTCTCTCTCTCTCTCTCTCTCTCTCTCTCTCTCCCCTTCCTTCCTTCCTTCTCCCTGCCTGCTATACTTTATGCACTGACAAGTTCAAAAACAGCTGAATCCCACAACATGAACAATATTTGTGTTTCTTTCAAATCCAGAAAGAATTTCACTCTATTAAAGTGTATCACAGACTGTATGTACTCCTGTGATGCATCGATCGTCACACATTATAGTGACTCGTCTCATCTCAGATGCAGGGACCCTCGAGGCTTCGCGGTCTCACCCCGGCAGTCCAGCCCACGAGCTGAACACATTGCCTGATCAGGACCGAACCGTCACACCTGGCAACACACCGGAGATCGCCGCACCCGACAGCACAACAGCCGGGCCAGGAGATTGTGTCGCTCTAACAGAGAGGTAAATGAATAGAACAAGCCATTTAAAAGAATTATGACCACATTCTGAATATTTTGCATAGCAGTATGAACTATCTCTGCTTTTTTATGAATTATCAATAGCTGCAACAGGAGTCACCCTTCCATGGGTTGGGACGCAGTATTTGCTAGTCAAATGGTTGCTTTCCTATCTATGGGAGGAACTCTCACACTAATTCGTTTCTGCAGCCGTGCTTTGCATACCCACAACATCACTACCATCACCAAGGTTGTTCCCCGTCTCTGTCTGTCCCATAATATCACGGTCGTTTCCCTCCAGAAACAACAACAAAGTGCGCAAGATGTAACGACGCCTGAGATGAAAGTTCTTCTTAACCTTTGACCTTTCACTTTTAAGCAGCCATCCACCGAGCAGCGCAAACTGCGGAGGAGGAGAGGTTGACTCTACAACAGAAGACATGAGCGTCACGAAGGTGAGCAACAGAAGGAGGTAGTTGAAATGCACAGGGGGATACAACTTCCTCTATTCTCGTCAGTGCACTCTCCTCTCCACTTCCCCTTCCTCTTTTTTGTTCGCTCTCTCTCTCTTTCAGCCACATTGTGTGCGTCTTCGCGTGGTGGCAAGTAGGTGTATTTTGAAATAGAGGCGGGGGTTCGACAAGGAAGGCAAGGCGGGGGCTGGGTTGCCTTTATACGAGCTAAGGCGGGGGAAACCTGGCAACGGCAGGGAGGAGAGGGGTGGCTTGGCCTAGGGGGGCAGGAACATTTCAACTTAAAGGCTAAACTGTCAGGTCAGAGATTGAGGTGGCTGTCAGTTTCCTCGCTAATCGAGGAGGGGGTGACATGATGGACGACCAGCTCCCATGAGCCAGTGAGTCAAGTAAGTACGAAACATCTTATTATCGGTGTTTTCAGGTATTTGAAGTGTTAACTTGTTGGTTAAAGAGTCAAAGCTGCAGATTTTGGCTGTATTTAAGGTTAAACCAATACTGCGAAAGCCATTCTGCAGATATAAAAGTGTGCTTTTAAGTGTAAGAAGAAATAGATTTTAGTTCATCTGCTCCTCTAAAGGTCTGTCTCAGTCCATTTTTAATGCATTTCCTGTATGTTCCAGGGCTAATAAGTGTTTAAGGTGCATCTCCTTAATGTGTATTCTAAACAACAAAGCTGCTATGCTTTCGTGTTGGAATCGATGCTGTGCAAAGGTTTCCATGCTGATGCTTTGACCACAGTGCTGCTGGTTTGACACCTTGCTGAGAAATACTTTCTCAGGCTCTGTGTGCGCCTGTGTGTGTGTGTTGAATACGCCCTGTTACACTCCACACATGAAGAGAATGAGATGTAAAGGCAAAGATGAAGATTTGTGGATGTGTTTTCCTTGTAAAAAGAATCATTTGGATATATTCAAATAGACTTTGCCTTGTAGCTTTGAAGATGTTTCCATAGTTGTGTTAACTAGGTCCCTGCTTTATGTAAGAGCTGGTTAGTATGGACACAATTAATGTTAAGCTTCGTATTGATCATGGTGGTATTTACTGTACATCTGTAATACGCTATGATATTTGCTTGCAATATTTATGTATTTAAAAAAACACATTCATCCCATCAAATCTACTCTGATATCCAGATTTAAGATGTTCCACTGTGTGTGTGTGTGTGGGGGGGGGCTTAAGTGGCTATAGAGGGCGCTGTGCAGCCGGGGGGAGCAAACCTCTATGACATCACCCAGGTTACTTCCTGTTCTTGTTGAATCGAACCTGGAATACAAGTTACAAAAACTAGAGCTGCTCCCAGAACTTGTCGTCGCTTGATGCTTGGGGAGTGTTTGGCATCCCTGTTGAAACACAGTGGCCTTCCTAATTTCTCAATATGGATGTTATGTACAGTCATTACACAATGTCCCATTGCACAGCTCGTGGCACTCACCTTGCTGCTTTGTGCGTTTGTGAGTGTGTGTGCTGCCAGTCCGCCCCCACTACTTAGTACTGTGCCAGTGTTAAACGTTCTCTGAGCACCCTTCTCAACACACAGAGAAACATTCATGCAGCTGTGGGGCTCTCCACAAAGCTCCATGTTATATAAGGATTCGGCCCAATCTTTCTCTCATCCACACGCTGTTGCTTAGATTACTTCGCCGCCATGGGACAGGTCCGCTAAATGCATGCAAATATACATGTCACTGTGTGTGTGTGTGTGTTTGGTGTGTATGTGTGTCTTTTAATCATTGACTCATTTCCTGCAATGTAGGACAGAAGAATTCACCACAAGGCCACCTGCCTTTTTCTCACCCCCTCCCTCCTTCTCCCTCTCTCTTTCTCCCTCCCTTCACTTCTCCCCATCTCAGAGCCTGAGCCGGGACCAGTTGGCTGACAGATCCGCAGCGGTGGAGGACAGGTGAGTTGGTTCAGCCGTACTCGTGAAACGGGTCGTCCATGGTTAAGATGTGATTTGGCCACCATTGGAATTCAGGTGTTTGAAGGTGTGCAGTATGTTTTCCAGCGCAAGCCTGCTACCTGTGCTGGTGGAGGAGGAGGAGAGCGCGCTGGAAGGTGCTGCGGGGGCGACCAACATGGCAGGTATGAGAGAGAGAGAGGGAGAGGGAGAGAGCTGACCGTTTGTCCACGCCTTCTCACATCCACGTCTCGTAAGTTTGACCGCCCACGTTTCAACTTTTCCCTCCAGGGACAAACGAGCTCACTGGCAACACCGGTGGCTCTCCTCTCTCGCCGACCGGATTGTCCCAAGAGGGAGGCGGCATGGCCAGTTTGACCTCTGACCCCAGCCAGGCCAGTGCAGTGGCCACAAAGGACTCCAACCCCTTACTTGGCAAGATTAAAAAAGAGGTGGTGAGATAAGGATCAGACTTGTTTTTAATGTATTTCTTTGAGGAGGTTTGATGATGCGTGTGTGGGGTTAGGGTTAGGGTTAGGGTTAGGCCAATTTCTGTATTTCAGTGATGTGATTGCGTCATTGCTGTTTTCATTCAGTGTGACATTGTGACCTTTAAAGAAAATGTTGTATTTCCAGCTATGTGAGTGAGTTGAGTGTGTGTGTGTGTGTGTGTGTGTGGGTGGGTGAGTGAAAGAAGGAAGGAAACACAGCACACTTTCTGTTTTGGCTCTGCCGAGGATCAGGCTACCATTTAAAAGCGAGAGCCTCAACGCTGCCAACCGCTTTGACTTGCTCACCTTTCATTATGTAAGGAGCGCTGACAGACTGATGGAGTGTGCAGGGAGCAAGAGGAATGTGGCTGTTGAGGGCAGAGTGAGCACGGAGGGATTAGCGTTAAAAGGCGAGCTGGGGGGCGAGCGGGAGCAAGGGGAGGCACTAATGGATGTCCGGTTGACCCTGCAGGAGCTGTCGCGCACCCCCGATGCCCACAAGGGTCAGAAGGACCCGAGTGAGACCAGCGTGGTCACGGAGAAGGAATGTACGTATGGCACACATGAGCATTATATACTCTCTCTTTGTGATGCCTATTGATAGAAATGTATTTTTTTTTGTAATTTCCCTTTTTAGCTGAGAAGTCAATGATATCTGACAAGAGCGAGACCGGCAAAGAGGAGAAGCACAGGTAACAGAAATGGATCATAGTAATGTTCACAGATTATGTTTAAATCCATTTTCATGCCTGTGTGCGTTGCATATACATTGCAAGCCCTGATTGTGCTGTGGTCTTTGCAGCCTGTCGCCGACCGATAAGGAGATTGAGGTATGTTCACTATTCCATCTTGTAGTTGTGCCATTGTAGTTTCTCGACCTTTATGCATATATACATTTGTGTATCACTATCTTTTTCAAACATGCAAACTATTCACTATGTGAATCCAGTATGGGGGAGTAGTGAGGCTTTATATGTTCCTGTTCCTTCTAGCAGAATAATAACATGTTGTACCTCCGGCTTCAGCATATAAGGAAATGTGAGAAAGCAGTATTCATTGCAGCCATACTTTGCATTTGGCACCGATTGCTGACAACGCGTACACAGCAATGCCAAGACAGGAAAATAAATTGTGCATCTCTCTCTCGCCGTCAGACGGAGTTCCAACGCCTGGCGCTGGGCGTCAAGTGCGACATGTTCACCCTAGACAAAAGGCTGCGGCTGGAGGAGAGGTCACGTGACCTGGCGGAGGAGAACGTCCGCAAGGAGGTGTCCAGCTGCCAGGGCTTACTGCAGGTCAGTGCGTCTGAATGGGGTCAGAATGGAGAATCTGTTGCAATTTTTCTCCTGACAGGAGTCCCGAGTGTTTTGATGGAAATGCCATTCTTCGTCTCCGTCTTTTGTTTCCATCCCTGTTCTCCAGGCTCTGGCTCCTAGATGTGAAGAAGACAACCAGTCCATGGAAATCGTCCACAGGCTCCAGAAGAACCTGGAAATCCTCATCCAGTCCATGACCCGGGTGTCCAGTCGCTCTGAGATGCTAGGAGCTATTCACCAGGTGTGGGTCGTTGTCACGGAGTGTTTTATTCCCTGGACCATATTGTGGATAAGATGGTGTGGCTGATCATCTGGACCCTTGTGTTTGTGTTGATGTTCAGGAGAATCGCATTGGTAAAACGGTGGAGGTGATGATCCAGCATGTGGAGAACCTGAGGAGGGTGTATGCAAAGGAGCATGCCGAGCTGGTGGAGCTACGAGAGTCGATGTTACAGAACGAGAGATCATTCGGTTCACAAACAGATAAAGGTTTGGAGTCCAGTGCAGGTGGCATACAAACATGGGATTTGTTATATTTGCATGCATTTACTTGTTTGCTTAACATGCTGTCTATGCTGGCGGTTTGTGTGCATATTAAAGTCGAGATCTGTTCATTCCAGATGACTTCCGTGGCAAGAAGCAAGCCACAGCACAGTACTACAAGGTCAGCTGCTGCTAAAACGCACAGAAGCCTTACTCCACAACATCAACATGACCATAATAAAGTCTGACTATTGTTTCTTGTGTCCACTCCCAGTCGTCATCCCGGCGTGTCAGCATTTCGTCCATCCCTCGCTCTAGCGCAGGCAACATCCACTTTGACACGGTGAGGACTTCACTTTAACATTCTGTGTATCATGAAGTCATTGGATAGCTCTTGTACCTTGCTCTGACTGCAATTATTTAAATTTTCCGATACAGTCCAAATCGCCAGACTCCCTCGAGGCCGAGACAGAGAGACTGACCAGGCGATCCCCTTGGTAGGTGCCTGTATATGGATGCATGCATGTACAGTATATGTCTAACACCTGGTTTGTTAGATATTTGAACATGGTAATGAATGTATGCAGAGGTGGATGTATGGGTTGAAATTAAATCAAAGATCTGTTTCTAAAGGACTCAAGTGTTGCACACCAGCGCTGCCGTTGAAGTAACGAAGCCGCAGAGGCTTACGCTGCTATAACGTAGGGTTGTTGTTGTTGCTCCCCCCCTACTGTATGTGATAATGGTGGTTTCAGGACGGTGGCGGGGAGGAGCACAGCGCGGCCCCCGCTAAAGCGCTTTGTTAGCTCCGCGGCGTGGGTTGACACGGAAGAGCCCTCTCTGGTGATGAAGGGGTAAGAGCGGCCGGGCAGAGGGGCGCACTGCTCTGGCTTCGTCCTTTTTGAAAGTAGAACCAGATGCATAAAGATGGCCGCACTGATATCCATTACAAGGACCAAATTAGAGCTTCATGTTTAGGTTGATAATTCCAACCTGAGAAGAATCGGTGCCAGCCATCTTTTATGCATCTGGTCCAACATTGCATGAGTCGTGTGTTCACAAGCCTACATCCTCTTGGAACAGTTTCCAAATGAAGCTGATATTTCCTGTGTCAGAGGTCATGTGGTCACTCTTTTGGACACCACACACCAATTTGCTTTCAAATGTTTGGATGATGAGAGCAAGATGCTAATATGGAAACTTGGCTGAGCTGAAAGAGGCACTTTTTAATGCTCTCCAAATATGTGATAGGTTGTGTGGAAAGGCTTTGCCCGTTTGTTTTGATGTCTGAGCAGGAGGGTGCAGTCGCTGGGCATGGATTGAGTTTGTGTTTGTGGCGGGAAATAATTTTAAAGTCAAAGACATCAGTGTGAATTTCAGCGTTGTGTGTGTGTCTGGATCCGCTTGCGTGTGTAATTGGATGGCATTTAAGGCTGTGAACACTGCCTGTGTTTGAATATGTGGCTGCACTGTGTGTGTCTGTGAGTGCCTAACCCCACGTGTGACCCAAGGGCTTCCTGCGACAACGCCGACTGCCCACTGGAGGACGAGCAGAGGGAGCTGCCGGTGGTAAAGAGGAGGAAGTCCAGTCTCACTGAGCTGGGCAACAAACTCGCCTCCATCATTCTGTCACTCAAGACGTTAGTCTATAACTTAAAAAAAAAGCGCGCCGCTGGCCTACTGCAGTACCACTTTCTGCCAGCAGAGCTCACAAGGCAGCTGCATAGTGGAAGAGATCATCATTTAGTTGGTTTGGTTCCTGGTTATAGCGTTATAGTTGTAATCTGCAGTTGTAATCTGGATGTTTCTGCACTCATCTGTAATGCATCCTTGGATTATCTCACATATTGGTCTGGAACACACAGAACCTCCTAAGTGATGAACCTCTTCCTATATGCAGCCACTGATTTATTCGGTGCTCCAGGGGCTCAAATGCTTTTCGATCGACATAACTGTGAGGTCCACAAATGAGCTGTGACCTTGGGCTGTGACCTGGCTTTGAGATCAATGATTGGATGATTGGAACGCTTCCTTTACTAACACCTGAAAGCATCATTACGTATGTCTGCTGTGTAATCGAGTATTTTCTGCACGCCGCCCTTCTGTTTTTGTTGTTCTGACCTCCTTCTGATTTCCTCCCTCCACATCTGTCAGGAGTGAGGATGAGCTCTTTGTAATGCTGTAAGTGTGTGCGGGAGGAGAGGCCAAAGCTGGGAACTGTCCGAAACATAACACACACATGTAAGGGGGCCTGTGTGTAATGAAGCTTTCCACAGTTGGAGAGCCAATCTGAGGCAACCCTCACCCTCGCTCTCAAAGAAACAAATTGATTTGGCACAGAACTCCGACTGTGGACAGTTTCCAGGCCAGAAGTATCTGCTGCCCTTCACTAACCATGCAGTCAGTGCCCAAATCCACCTCCATGTCCATTTGCTCTAACCGTGCTGCTGAAAGCTTTTTGATTATGCTGCTGCTGCTGCTGCTGATGATGATATACAGTTCGAAGCAAATTGCCGCTACATATCTACCTTCCATCTACTGCATGTGTTATCACAAATGCCCTAAAGTCTTTGCTATGATGCTTTTTCCGCTGTTGTGCAATGATTTACTCTTTTCTCTAAGTGTCATTTTTGGTAACCATTTCAACCATCTTGCTTTTTTTCATGCCATTTGTCTCAGTGGGCATCCATCTCCTGTCACAACCCGTTGTAAATCTTTTCTTCCTTTTGGTTGTCCCTTTCTAGTCCAAGTCCCTCCCCCAGCCCGACGGTTGGAGACCCAGGGATGGCCCAGTCTCTGTCCCACAGCTTGATGTCCTCCAGCGCGTCTGCGTCGGCAGGAGCCAGAGGCGGCAGGGGACTCTGGTTGTGGTTGGCCATGTTAGTGGTGCTGGCAGGTACACTGGATTTCTCATTTGAGTTTAATTTTAAAGCTGTTTCAATTCAAAATCAAAGTGTTTTTTGTACTAGGCGATAATGGCACAGCAGCAACTTTGGCTGACTGAAAAAAACTGTCGTGTTAAAAAATAATTGAAAAAAATCCTGAGTCTCTTCCTAGATACAGATGGGTTTGTGTGAGTGCTTGTTGGTCTGGTGGCCTGTGACAGTTTTTGGCATAGATGCTTAAGATTGCTTTACCACTTCACGATTCACCTGCTGCAGGTCTCTTAGCGCTTCTGGCCAGCCTGGTGATGCAGCCCGCGGTGGATGCTGCCCCTGTGGGGACCGGGGACTCCTGGATGACCATCCAGCAGCTGCTGTGGCCCTACACGGGGCTGCGGTACAACGGCCAGCCTCCTGTCTAGCCAGTGGAGACCCAGGGTGGATGGTGCTACCACCCATCAGCCTCCTGTTGAGATGTTTGCCCACTTGGGACAATGAAGTGAGAAAAACGTCCCACCCCCATGCGGAGGGATGTTTATTGGTGCCTGACATTTCCTAGATAGACGGGCTGTAACAGCATAGACCAGGGGATAGTCAACCCTATGGAGGAGTTTATGCA
Source organism: Genypterus blacodes (assembly GCF_046128005.1). NCBI lineage: Eukaryota > Metazoa > Chordata > Actinopteri > Ophidiiformes > Ophidiidae > Genypterus > Genypterus blacodes. The sequence goes on from NW_027466821.1 coordinate 4,098,113, forward strand.
TCACATCACGATTTGCTTTAGTGTATGGTTTCTTTATGTATGTGTGTGTGCTTGCGTGTAAAGAGACATAATTCTTAAAGTTGGCAGCCATCAACAAATGTCTTCTAGCCGCACTGCTGGCAATCATGTCCCCAGACCCAACACAATCTGTACATTCAGGCGTTGCTGCTCGTCATAGCTGGCAGCACTGATGTGATCCCGCAGCACAGTTATGTATGGAGAAGCCTCATGGACGATGAGTCAGATGGTGCCATGGGGCTTTTTGAACACATTTCTTGATTATGGATCAGTGAACGCACTTGAGGACACAGGACCCGCCAGCCTTTTTATTGGAATTATTTCCAATTATTTCCATTAATCAATCCATCAGTTGAAGAGGACTTTATTTTTAAATATTCAAAGTCTAAACACTGGTAATAAAATCATTTTGAACTGTTTTTAAATATTATATATTTATGAGTTTGTTAGTTTTGACTTGTGAGTTGTGAATATCAGTTTTGTTAAATTATAAATCAACATTGTTACAGTGTTGACACCAAAGGGTTTTTATTGTCCATCTTCAGTTCTTGCTGTGGTTAACACTGATTTCAACTTCATACACTTTTCTATGTTCCAAAGAAGGTGAAACTTTGCACAAATAAAGTAGCCAATTATACAATACAAGAGTATTTTCATTGTGTATCCAACTGTCCATCTCTACTTCTGATTGGTCACAGATTAAGAGTAGATAAGCGGTCTTGTGTTACACAGCAGACTCTGCACTGTGTCCACAAACAGATAATTAGACTTGTTGGTCCGAGCTATGGCCTCTGCACTCATGCTGACCCGCAGCATGTGGATGAACGTAGAGTGAAGCTCGCTGCCGGGACAGTGCTCGGGAGAGAAAGCTTCACTACCCTCCAAGATCTTCAGTTTCTGACTCCTCTGAGCCCCCAGTAGGTAGAGATTCCTCAAGTCGTCTGGCGCTGGGGAGGGGCCGTGATGCTCACATACCTGGCCAAGATCAGGAGAGGAAAGGAAAGTGATGGTGCAGCCTATTGCTGGGTACCAGAGACATTATTTAACCTCATTGTGACAGTATTCAACTCCCATCTTCCTCATTCTGGAAGATTATATCTGTTTGCCTGCCTTCCTGCTTGGTTGTGGGTGTGTGTGAGAGTAAATGTTTGTGCGGATGGCGCCTGGGTGGCACTGTCAATTCCCAGCTGTGGTGCATTGAGTTTGGCTCAGTGTTCAGTTGTCTGCAATGGCAGGTGGGAAGCTGGTGAGGCATCATCTGTGTGTATGTGTGTGTGTATTATTTTTCGAGGAGATGAGTGGGAATCCACACCCTTCTCTGAGTAATGAAGATCTAGCTTGAAAGACTTTAGTGCAGTGCCACTTCAAATTGAAACAAAACGGGGAATGCCAAAACCAAGCTTCAGTGTGTGTGAGTGTGTGTGACAGTGTACCTGCATCACAAGATGCTCGGCTCCACACTTGGCATTCCACCGGCTCCACGAGAAAGCACAGGAAGAGGAGAGGAGGGCCATCTGTTCGTAGGCAGCGTGCTCTGTAAGTGGGTCCTGAAAGTGGCGAGAAACACACACATCACCTCTCGTATCCAGCTGGAAAAAGTGAGAACTGTAGCCAAGTGATCTGATATCACATGATACAGCAAAATGAGACCAAATCCTTCACTTGATGGTGAAAGATACAAACCTACAGGTTAGTATTACAAGAAATTGATTACAGTGAGTGCACACAGCAAAACTCAACATTCTCAATCTGAATCTGAATTGTTTTCTAACCTGGCTTGTTTCCTATGCTGTGTTGAGTGTCGGACAAATATACTTTCAAATAATGTTTGGAAGGAAATAATTATCGTGTTCTCCTCCACTTCTCGCTTTCTTCTGATTGACAGAACGATGTTGTAAAACTGGTTTGTTCGTACGGCACATCAATCATTCGAGTCACACTTAAATGGAAAAGAGCAAGTTTACTTTAAGGAAACTTTACTTGACTTGTGTCCAACTGTGTCTATTTCTTATCAGATCACTCAAAAATTTATGAACCACAGACTATCAATAGGTGCTTATTGTAATTGCGTCAGTAAACTGCATTATGCAATGATTTACCCACTAACTACGTGCTAACTAAGTGCCTCATGTTTGCCTCCCACGTGGCGATGCTCACCTTGCCACAGGTGTTGACGTATTTGTCGGTGTGCTCGTTCACAAAGATGTTGATCCCAGAGTTGATCATGGCTCTCTGCAGGGCGGGGCCACTCATCCATTTCCCTGTGAGATGGCTGAGGCCGTTCTGTTGCTTCGACTGCAGCATACACCGGTTACCCTGTTACTCACAAACAAACACAAATACAGCAGCAGAGTCCGGTATGATCCGCTGACCTCCTTTTTCGGTTGGTCCTTGATTTTCTGTTTGCTTGTTTCGTTTCCTCACCTGGATAGTGATGCTGAGCTGGATATGCCCCCCGCTGATGGTGAAAAGGGCCGAGTCCTGCTGGTCCAGTGGTCGGAGCTCCCAGCTCTGGAAGGGCAGGTTGGCATACGTGTGCTGCATGAGCGTGAAGGCATGGAAGGAATCTGTTTTGAAGGAGATCTTGGCCTCAGCCTCCTTACAACAGACCTCAGTGATGCCATCTCTCCTCCACTGCTTCCCTGGGTGCAAAGCCAATTACGTTATCCACTACTTTTTGGTGCCATTCATTAATTCCCCAGATCTGCCTTCATATCTGAGGAATTCATTGATGTTGTGACAATGTAGATTGAATCCGTCTGTCCTACCTTTAGCATCCCAGCGAGCCACCTGTGGACTTTCCAGGAAGACCACAGAGTCAGGTAGTCTCACAGATACACCAATAGGAGGGCCGGTGATGGCGCCGGGGTCGTCTAAGCTACTGGCGAAGGAACTTTGAATCTGGGGAGTCTCCACTGGGTAAGGGAACTCCTGAAGCCCTGTGTCTAACACCTAGGAATAGAGAGGCAGATGTGTAGGGACAGATAAATGTCCCGGGTCACACCACCCGAGGGGCCTATTCTGTTCTGATCCTTTCCATTCACCTGTCTAATTTCCCAGCCGTTGACGTGGCGGGCTTGTGGCGGGAGGCGGAACAGATCAAAGTAGAAGACCCCACCCAGAGGCGTGTACTGTAGTAGGTCCACTACCTGGACAGTTTCACCACTGTCCTCTTCATTCAGCTCTACTTGGGATGGTGTGAAGCCCCCGTCAACTAAGGAGGGAGACAACAGAATCATCTGGGACAGGGTAAGAACATTGACAGTTTAGGGAAGTGCTTGCTTGTCAGGCAGGGAATGTTACCAGAAAGTGCCTCCATCTGTGTCTGTATCTGTCCAGCTTCATCCTTCACAGAAAGTCCACTTGTTCTGAATGACTGTCCACTCAATGCACTCCGCTAAATTCAAAGGCCACAATAATGAAAGTAAGACACAGGACACTGAAACACAGATGAAATCACCTTGAATTTATAACCCCAGCCCAGGGTCCAAACCGTCTCACCTTCCTCCCTTCAGACCATTGGATGGATTGCACTTCCTCTTCTGCCTTTGGCTGCGCCGAGTTCTCCGTGTCATCTCTAGCCTGCCTGTTTCCGTCTTGCTCTGCCTGCTCGGGTGAATCTGCATCTGCGAGAACCTCCTCCACGCCCGAGAGAGACCTGGGACCGAACAGACAAGATGAGGCGGTAAACTGGAACAAAGAGGATGTGGTTACGTTAAGTTACCAGCCGTGTCTTGAGAGTTTGACGTAGGAGGTGGATACAACAGTGCCAGTAACAGTCAGAGTAGTTGTAGCAGCAGTACTACTTTGAGCCATGAAAGTTTAGTACTTAAGTATAAAAGAGTGTGTCAACTTGTTCTTGTTTCATTTGCTTGGTTTTGTTACAAAATCCGCATTCTTATGGGTAGAAGGTGTTTCCACTAAGACTGCAGCAGCTTTACATTTGAGTGCTTTTGCATTGTGATATCTAATTTCACTTAAAGTACTTCTTCCACCACTACCTAACGTCACAGTAGTATTTGCTGCACCAGTAATGATAAAGGAGGAGGTGTCAACAGCAATAGTACAGACTACAGTAATAATACACAGCAGTATTTATAGCAGTAGTAACAGTATCAGACCTGCAGCTGGGTGTGTGTACTCTAAGGTGAGCTATCCTGGCCAGCGTGGACAGGTGGTCATAGCGTGTGTGGAGGAGCCGTACGGCGATGTCGCTCACGACCAGCTGTTTGGGCAGTTCAAAGCCCAGACCGACTTCCTCAAAGTGAAAACCTTTCAACCTGGATTTAGAAGATGAGCGTGACGCATTACACCAATACAGATGATCCATTACGGGAGCAGTGAGTATGTACAATCCCCCCCCCCCACACACACACACACACAAACCTTGGATTCTTCTTGAGGTTGGCCCAGAGACACAGCGTGTTGTTGTCATCTTTGACCACAGCCTGCATGTTGCCTTTCATGTCAGTGTTTGCACTGGCACTCTGTCACGAGGCAGAGAAACAATGAAAAAACAAGGCACCATCATTGTGTGTAGTGGACAAAATCTGTGGCTGTATGGAGTGTGTTCTCTCGTACCTTTAGGATCTCCTCAGCGGCAAGGTGGTGTTTAGAGTGGATTAGCTCCTGCAAACACATGAGGGTCTCCTGGTACTTCAGACCCTCGGCTGAATCTGTGACATCTCTGAGGAGGCCCTCCAGCTCCTCCACTAGCTATCAGAGGCATTTTGTAACAAAACAATGCAATCGATAAATAACTGTCTAGGATTCAGGTTTTCTCATGATCCGATCCCCAAGTCCCTCAACTAGTCTCTTGCACGTACTATTAAATGACTTCATCAGAATTCACACACAAACCTGTAGAGTGAGCTCACACTGTTTGAGCAAAAGTGACATGTTGACCTCTGGGTCATCTCTCCACAGGCTGATGTATGTGTTGATATCCTGCTGCACTGCAGGGTCTGGAATGTTGTCACAGCGCCTGTACCTCTCCCACTGTACAAAGACAGAAAAAACAAGTAGTGTCGTTGCTCCTGAAAGTTTTATTGATGTGTCACGATCATGATGCAGAAACACTACCTTGGCTTTTTCTGTTGCCTCAACTTTCCATTTGGTTACTGCAGCACAATTATGCTCCAGCAGATGGTGCAATTCACTCAGTTCTCCTTCTCTGCGTTCTTGGTCCTGCCAGCACAAAGCAAATCTCCCGGCAACAATGTACATCTCTGTTTCCATTATGGGACCATCTCTGAGATCTATTGCCGCACTCTGGACCTCGGGGACCTGTCTAATTCTAAAACAGGAGCTGCCTGGGAGGCTGAGCTCGGACTCCATCTAGACATAGACTGGTGGCACGAAGTCATACGCAATCTACATACTGTCTCGTCCTGTGCTCGTCTCGCTCTCATCCAGTTTAAGGTCGTATACAAGGTCAATTTTTCTAAATCCAGACTGGCCGAAATGTACACAGAAGTATAGGGACAAATGAAATGTTTGTTTCAATAAAAACAAATACAACGAGTTGTCTGTTTTGATCATTTCCAGTCATCAAACTACAAGCTCTAATAGTGCAGTTATTGAATCGCATTGGTGTATAGTATCCAAAAAACAACGTACCTTAAACTCGAGCATTTCTAGCTCCTGCTCCTTCCGCTCTCTTTCCTGTCGCTCCTGTTCTTGTCTCTCTTGCTGCAGACGGGCCTCTCCTGTTTAGGAAAATCACAATATGAGGCCTTTTTCAACACATGCTTGCAGATGGACTCATGTTGTCATTTTAATTAATAGAGCTAAATAGTTGATGTGCAGATTTACCTTCCTCTTGCAGCCTCCTCTCCTCTTCCTCCTTCTGCCGTTGCGCCTGTGCCTTATTCATCTTACCCCCTTTTTTGGCAGACTTGAAACCAGATTGTTTAAAATGATTAAGATTAGGATTAATGAAGATGTCAGTGTCTGTCCGGCAGAATGGGGAAATTAGTATGAGACTGAAGAAAAGACAGGAAAGTTAAGGTGGGGCTATTTTGAAAGGTAAACATTAGAAATAAAATTAGTTAAACTCGTCTGGTTTTGTCTTTAACTAATGCAGAACTTAGCTGTTAGCTTACATTCGGCGTCAAAATGATAACATTCCGGCCTCTTTTTTGGATAAACCGTGAAAACTCACCATTCTCTGACTCACTGACTTCTCAGCGTTCGAAGTAACCATAGAAACACCTGCGCATGCGTGACTGTGAATTTGTATTTGCGACACAAAGGAACAACTTACGACTGTGTTTACTGACCAGCCTCGCGCTGCGGAGAACCATTAGCAACATTAGAAGGGCGAACAAAGACAGAAGGTGATGCCCGTTTGTATTCTTAAACAGTTTGATTATTAATTAAATGACTAAAGAATGCATGTATCCATCATTATCGAAGCTTGTGTGTATTGTTTAGTAAATAAACCGTTATAGCTATTAAGCCAACGGTAATTTAAATGTTACGTTCCTTTTGCTTGTACATACATGTCAAGGATTAACCAGTGACCAGTTTAAGTGGTGACTGAAGGAAGAATGAGTTGGCTACTGCAAATACCGTAATGTCTTTCAGGACAGGAAATGCTGTCTTGTCTGAACACTCTTCTTTTTGTTTTTGGCATTTGCTCAGTGTGACCTCCGTACCTGTTTTGATATGGCCAACCCTTTAAAGGGTGATGTCATCAGGCTGTATAAAAATGTAAGTAAACCCCACAACAGTTTCAAAACATTACACATGCAACACGATGATATGTTATGTGTTTTAATGGCATCTATGTTGTTCTCATGCCTAAAAAGCTGCTGTATCTAGGCCGTGAATACCCCCAGGGAGCAGTGTACTTTAGGGATCGCCTGAAGTCAGCCTTCATGAAGAATAAAGACGAGACGGACCCTGAGAAGATCAGAAAGCTTGTGGGCCGTGGAGACTTTGTCATCAAGGAACTACAGGCTCTTTATTTCCTGAGGAAATATCGAGCCATGAAGAAGAGGTATTATGAACCAGAGAAATAGACACATCAAAGTAAATACAAGCTGCAAAAATACCTGAGCAGTACGGAAATCCAACTGATAGATGTCATTCATACTTTTATAATATACATGCCTTTTCATAGAGAATTCAATGCTTTAAACACTGCTGAGGAGACAATATATAAACTTTATTTCACTATCTCAGCATTTGGCCATATAGAAAGGGAAATGAACGATTTATTTGGACAGAGTGCCAGAGAATGATAATGAATGGGATTGCAGTTACTACAAAATGTGCACTGTATTTTCTAAATGAATTGTACCGTAAAGATCAGTGTTTTTCAGCCAGTTCAATTATTTGTTAGTATCATAGAAAACCTGTTAGCTGTGAAATGTATTTTATATTTCATTGTACAATATGTATATCTGTAAATATGGTCAAATGTCTTGAAAGCAGGCCTTATAATAATATGACTGTGTGTCATGACGCATCAGACGAACAACAAAACAAAGGTTGCACTATTGCGTATTTAAACACAACATGTCCTGTGTTTAATAAATTCTATAAAATCACTTGTTGTTACAGTAAATCAATTCCATCAATTCCATTGTTTGAATTAGATTAATAGTATGAATATAAACCCCCTGAATTAAGCAAACACATGACAAACAGGAGAGTTATTCATCAAAAAATACTCATACAGATGCATTCGACTCATCGCCACAGAAGGCAATATTAGTGTTTTTCTCCTCTCTGTTCTTTGTCAGGTCGAGCTTCTCTGTCCCGTAACCTTAAAAGAAAGACAACAAAGTATAGGTGGACATCTGTAGAGGATAACACATAAACCGTACTGATATCACTGTAACATCACTTACTTTCTCCTTCAAAAACTTATATACGTAATAGGAAGTTGTGTCTTCTTTCATCAACATTAGTCTGGATTCCACTTTCAACTTCCAGCCTCCTGGAAAGGAACATTTTGAACAGAACAACACCTTAAATACTTCTGTACCCTTCAGAAGACTGAATCCATCCTGCAGATATCTAATATCAGCACAACTAAGGTCTACGGAGTTTATTGATCGTGTACCTGAGATCAGGCTGATTATCATTCCCACACTGAAAGCTGTTAGAGCTCCGAGGGGTCCAAGGTAGAAATAGGACAGAGAGTACCAGGTGTCTGCCAGCAGAGGTCTGCTGAAAATCGAAATGCCAGAATTGGTGTGTGTGAGGGGTGATATTATCTATGTACAGACACAAAATCGAAATTCTTAAATTTCTACATTTTGTTCTGTTAGATTGTTTATAATGTGTTAGCTAGACAGGATACATTGGGAGATAAATATGCCTGATTTTGCTTCCTTAAGATCTGGATCCATGACAAAATGTAATGAAGCACTTCACAAAGATTTTCAGACTCAGCAATTTGTTGTTCCCAGTTACGCCACTCACTTGCCATCTGTTGTCATGGTGATGGTGTTTGTCTCTGTTGGCAGAGCAGTGGAAGTCCAGTTGAGGTCTCCTGTGACGGTGAAGTTACAGCCTTCAGTGGACAGTGTCAGAGGCCGGGTCATCTCAGGAGAGGGAGGGTATAACTGGGCACCGATCCCCACCCACAGGGACACAACCAGCCCTGACAAAAGTCCTGACAAAGCTCCCTGTCAAAGATTTGTAATCAATGAAAAGGCTCACATTGCCCTTGTAGGCGAGCAGATTGTAGGTTACAGGAATTCTCTAATTATAAATGCAAAAATAAATCCATATATTAGTCAGCTGCTGGTCAAAAGTCATAGGTAATAGTTATACCACACTGTGCAATTGATACATACATACACATTTTTCATAGACTTTACAGACTGAATGTTTCTATTAGTTAAGGGTAATCACAATAGCTGCACTGTTGACAGTTACCACAATTAAATAAGGACCGACCTACTTTGGAATTGGCAAATGGGCAGAGGATGCCCAATGAGAACAGTCCGAGTAAAGGACCACCAATGATACCAAAGATATTAATGACTGCCTGTACAAGCAGAGACACAGATAAGACTGAAAAACACCTCAGCTCATTTCACCATATTTTGTGAAACACACAGATCATTGCAATCTCTTGAAGTGCCAAATCCTTGCTTACATGAACATACATGTATACAACTTATCAATCAAGCACTGTAACTATTATTACTACTACTATTTTTCTACTTCACCTGTAACACTCCTTCCATGAGTGAAGCCAGTCCCGCCATTGCAATGCATGCAACCCCATATACCAAACCTGCAACACCATCAAATGTACTGACAAGAACAACATAATGGTGCCAAATAGACAATGTTTTTGGATGATATATATAAGTAGATGAGGACAATCCACTCACTCAGTCCTTTGGAGGTCCAGGCCAGGTGTTTCTCAGACATTTTGGTGTGTGGTTTGATCACGTCCTCTACTGTCACTGCAGCCAGTGCATTGACACTGGAGGACACAGTACTGAGGTGGACATATCAGCAAACGTCACACAAATCCAAAAGACAGGAAACAATGCGCAGGTAATGTATGCAGCCCAGAATTATTTTTTGTCTGAGTAAAATAAATGTAATGCTGTTCTAACCTCAGAGAGCCACTGTATGTTGCTGCAACAAACAGTCCAGGGAGGCCAGGATAGTCTCTGAAGATGTCCATCACTAAATACGGCACCAGCTGTGGTAGAGGAATGACAGTGGATTAAGATACAGGACCAGGATGAATGGAGTTTTGGTATGTTGTTATACAGAAACTTAAATAAGATGGTAAAAAGTTAGAGGTTATCAAATGAGAATCTAACCCAGGATCATTACTGTGCATCTCTCTACTGTTGTGTCTCCCCATCTTACCTGATCTGGAGCAGAGACCAGTCCAGCCGTCCATGGGTCACACTTCTTGAAGACTGAGTAAAGGCAAAATCCCACAAACACGGAGCAGAGCAGGATGCACCACAGCCCTAACAGGTTGATGTACAGAGATCTGGAACAGACACAAGGAGACACTTTCAAAGGTAAACGGAGAGATGGACATGTGTACAAAAGACAGTTCTGTTTTGTGGGAGTCAAAGATGACTCACAGGCGGGCGTGAGTGATGTTCTTGCAGGAGATGTATCTCTGAACTTGGGCCTGGTTGATGCCATAGATGCTGACCCACACAAATATCCCCCCGATGGTTACTGTCCAAAATGTGTGTCTCCTCAGAGGGTTCATGTCAAAGCTGGCGAAAGAGAAGGTGGTGTCCAATACAGGATGTGTTTCAAACTAAAAGCTCTGCTAAAGCAAATGCATTTTCTGACAGACTCACTCCCACATGTTGAGTCTCCCTCCTTCTTCTGCGTCGACAATGATGGCATTGATGCCACCTTGTAAAATCACAGACCTGATCATGATAGACAGGAAGCCTGCAAGCATGATTCCAACCTATAGATGTAAAATTGAGGAAAGATTCGGTTTGATTACTTGATCTGGTTTGTACGCAAATACTCCTTGTGTATGTCCTCCATTCAGAAGCTTACCTGGAACACATCTGTCCACACCACTGCTTTCAGACCACCCTGTAACAATGGAGACCACAGACAGGTGTCACACCTTTAAGGCTGACTCACATGAAAATGTGTTGTACTTCTTTTTATTGGTCGTTCTTTAACTCGTGTTTATGGCTGTTTCTATAACATCCTCTCCTGAGTTGACTGCAGTTCCGTTCCTAATAAACTGAGCCACTGTGTGATTCTGCGGTCAAACTTTTTGAGTAGTGTGGTAGTTAAGTACTTTTGATGAAGGCTTTACTCTCACTCCATTACATATGTACGCAGCAGAGCAGATGAGCAGTTGTTTTTTTAACATACCAATGTGCAGTAGAAGGTGCAGACCAAACCTGTTGAGAAGACAGCACCCCACAGATTAAACCCAGTTACTGGAGAGAGAGAGGGGGGGGGGGGGGGGGGGGGTTCAGTCTGTGATCACTGACGAGTGCAAAGCCAAGCAACATTGGTTTGCAGGTTTGTAAGTGTCCTCATGCAGGAATGTGATGTGACTCTGACCACTGTGGGCTGAAACCTCCATACCTTGAGCTAAAGCAAGAGCCGGGGCATAAATGACAATGCCAGTGAAAAGTACCTATGACACAGAGAGTCATAATATGAAGATACAATGGCTCTCAGATGAAAGATTTGAAGTTTTATGTACAGAGCTCAAAGGGCTGCCATTACTGCTTTACTCACTGTCTGAACAATGAAGAGCACAGTTCCTGTCAGACGGACTGCTCTGCTGAAACGAATCTCCAGGTACTTGACACAAACAGGAGCGAAAACAAAAGGTTAAGGACAATTAGAGAAAAGAAAATCATATTTCAATTTGAGGATAAAACTATTTCCTGGATAGATACATTTCCAGTTGTCTCCTTCTGGGAACAGGTGTTCCCCAAGGAGCAGTGCTCAGTCTACTACTGTTTATCCTCTGTGCAGTACATCTGATGTATTCACTCTCAGTCCACTGTTGCCCTAAAATGCTACGTTTGCCGATGACATTTGCTGCAGAGCAACTTCTAAATCAGACCAATGTGCTGCAGCAAAACTCCAATGTTGCAGAGAATCCTTTCAGCAAATTGGCATTTTGAAATTAACTAATATTGCACAATTCTTTACTGCAATTAAACCAAAACCACGCTTACCTCATAGGTGCTGGTGATGGATAGCCTGTAGAAGACCGGCAGAAAAACCTCAGAGGTGACAAATATTGTTACTACATAGGAGAGACCCAAAAGTCCAAAGATGGCTCCATAGCGGTACACCTTTTAAAAAAAGGGATGTTTTGAATGAGTAAATCAGTAATTATATACCCACAGACAAATGTATCAGTATGAGTACTTGTGAAATGTTTGAAAGTAAACTATATTTATTTTGTGACAGAATGCATTCAACAAATCATTTATTATACTAACATACTGCAAACATGTCCACCACCCACTGGTAAAAGTCGGTGTTCTTCTTCTTTTCAGTGATTAATCAGTGAGTAATCAGCGATCTTGTAGGATTTTTAATGGCTATGCAGCTTCCAGGTAGGCTGGTATTCCAGTTTGTGTGCAGAAATTGGCTTTCTACCAAATACTTTAATTCCATTCATCCTCTGATAAGATGGAAGTTCCTCCCCTGGCGCAGCTACAGAACGACCTGTAATCTCTTTCATCTCTTTCATCTCTTTACACATTTTCATTCAATTGGTTTCTGTATAGAGATTCTTTCTTAATTACTTGACATAATTTTTAACATTTGTACCACTGAATTAAAGTGGTTTATCCCTCAAAACATCAGCCAGACATTTATTGAACCTCATTGTCTCTGTCTTATATTGATATTAAATGGAATCCTTGAACAAGAGTAATACAGTGAGATCAAACAGAATCATCTCACCCTGATTGCAAAAAAATCCGGCAAAGTATCTTCAAAAAGGGTGAATCAGAGACATAGATAGGACTTGTTCTATTTGATTTTGCAGTATGAATGACATCTTCTGTGTCTTACCTCAGCTGGGTTGCCCAGCACCGAGATGGCTGACATGAAGCCGGCAGTCAGGGACAAGGAGACAGGCACAGCCGTCAGTCTTCTGCCCCCAATTAGGAATTCTCCAGTGCTTGTCTTCTCTCTGTCCACCCAGGCATAGTACACCCCAATGGCAGCAGACACCATCAGCATGGAAGCAAAAACCACATAGTCCACTGCCACAAAGGAGCCTGTTACTAGAGGTTCACCTGACATTGCAGTGGAATTCAGAACCAAAATGAAAATGAAATTCTCCTCATACAGTTACTGAGACTTTTCAATGTCTTTAGAACTCTGAGTGGGAAAATAGAGAGACCTCCTCATCATCTTCTCCCTCAACACCTAGAGACACAGACTGAAACATTTACTCTCTACATGTATCCCTCTCTCTCGCTCTCGGTGTGTGTGTGTGTGTGTGTGTGTGTGTGTGTGTGTGTGTGTCTGTCTGTCTGTCTGTCTGTCTGTCTGTCTGTCTGTCTGTCTGTCTGTCTGCATTCCTGGCAGCTTTCTTGCATTGTTCTTCTTGTGCTGGACTTCTTCTCCAGTGCATCTGAGAAGTTGAGAAGAGAATTTCCTCGAGAAGATCAGATAACTATAATCATCACTGAATACAAAATGGAAAAAAACAAACAAACCAAACAAAAAAAGATCATGCAATGAGTAAATAATCATTGTTGAAATGCAGGTATGTCCTTGACTTTGATCTGTAGTGAATGTTCCACCATCTTTTACTGCCTCTTTACAGGGTTCATCCAATGTTATTGCAATAAACTTTGGGAGGGTGTTTTAAAACATCCACCACCTAGAGAATAAGCCATTGTTCTTGTTCAGTCAATGTACTTTATGGTATTTCATTGGTATATATTCTGTCTGCAACATCCACAGGCAGAACAAGACAACCACACATAACATAAAGAACAACATTTCTACTTGTCCTTAGGAAATCTTAAGTAAACCCTAAAATTGTACTAATAAAAAAACAATAAAAACACATGTAAAGATTATAGAGTATAATAAGATACGATCTAGTACTCAAGTATAAATCAGTTAAAGGCACTCAACAGTCTGATGGCAGCTGGCAGGGCAGATTTTCTGCTGCATTATGATTGTATCACCATGCATCGGATGAACAACAAAACAAATGTGGCACTATTGTGTATTTAAAGACAAAATGTCCCGTGTTTAATAAATTACATTAAATCACTTATTGTTACAGTAAATCAATTCCATCAAAGACATTGCTCGATTTTGATTAATAGTATGAATATGAACCCCCTAAATTAAACAAACACATGCCAAAGAGGAGAATTATTCATCAAGAAATACTCATACAGATGGATTTGACACTTTACTATTTGAGCTCAACGTCACAGAAAGCAATATTAGTGTTGCCAAATTTCTCCTCTCTGTTCTTTGTCAGGTCGAGCTTTCCTTTGTATCCAAACACCTTAAAAAGAAAGACAACAAAGTATAAGTGGACATCTGTAGAGGATACAACATATACCGTACTGATGTCACTGTAACATCACTTACTTTCTCCTTGAAAAACTTATATACGTAATAGGAAGTTGTATCTTCTTTCATTAACATGAGTCTGGATTCCACCTTCAACTTCCAGCCTCCTGGAAATGTAAAGTTGTAACAGAAAATAAACCCTAAAAACCTCTATAACCTTTGCACTATGTATGTTTTTGAAGACTTAATACATCTTGCAGAATATCCGATTTCAGTACAAATAAGGTCTACAGAGTTCAATAATCATGTACCTGAGATCAGGCTGATTATTATTCCCACACTGAAAGCTGTTAGAGCTCCGAGGGGTCCGAAGTAGAGATAGGACAGAGAGTACCAGGTGTCTGCCAGCAGAGGTCTGCCGAGGAAAAAATACAAATGCCAAATTGGTTTATTAGGGGCAAAACCGTCCACAGCACATACAGACACAAAATCACAATTCTTACATTTTTTTTCCTTTTTTGCTACGTTAGGTTGTCCACTATGTATTATATTATGTAAGAATACATCGTAGGAAAAATATGCCTGATTTTTATTCCTTAAGATTTTATTCATTGATTTTGATCCACAAAAAAATGACAACGATTTTCAGACTCAGCAATTCATTGTTCCCAGTTACACCACTCACTTGTCATCTGTTGTCATGGTGATGGTGCTTGTCTCTGTTGGCAGAGCAGTGGAGGTCCAGTTGAGGTCTCCTGTGATGGTGAAGTTACAGCCTTCAGTGGACAGTGTCAGAGGCCGGGTCATCTCAGGAGAGGGAGGGTATATCTGGGCGCCGATCCCCACCCACAGGGACACAACCAGCCCTGACAAAAGTCCTGACAAAGCTCCCTGTCAAAGATTTTTAATCAATGAATCTCTCTAATTATAAATGCAAAAATAAATAATACATCAATCAGTTTATTTAGAAGAAATTCTAAAATGAGGATTCTGTAGATTGATTAGGAGTGTATTCATCATTTTAAAAACACCAAATATTTGCTTTGTGCAGCTTCACAAGTACTAATATACACTTGTTTTGTTTTCTCGCACAAAATTACATTTGACTTACTTTAGAATTAGCAAATGGGCAGAGGATGCCCAATGAGAACAGTCCGAGTAAAGGACCACCAATGATACCAAAGATACTGACAGCTGCCTGTACAAGCAGAGACACAGATCTACAGGTCAGACTGGGGAACACATCAGCTCATCACCATCATGCTTACCTTAGTAGTACTTCAATTTCAGTAACCATAAGTACTAATAATTCAATTTAAAACGTACTTTGTTTGAAACTCACAGATCATAGGGACACATTGAACTGCAAGTCTTTGCGTACATATCAGGCTCAGAACCTATCAATCAAGCACTGTAACTTACCAGCACGGCTTGATACATCAAACAATCATTTAGATTTATTGTGTTTTGTACCCAGTCCACTTTTTATGTGATCAATATCACTTTCTCTCCTACAGACCTACAGTAAAACTTAGATTCCCCCTGTGACTAATTTCATCAACAAAGGGCAATCAAATAATAGGTTTGATGTAATAGTAGTAGTAGTACTTTGACAAACTGCATACGTTCTTCATCCTTTTTACTTCCAATTCACCTGTAACACTCCTTCCATGAGTGAGGCCAGCCCAGCCATTCCAATGCATGAAACCCCATAAACCAAACCTGCAACAACATCAAACTTTACTTACCAGAACTACACGATGGTATAAATAGACAAATAGACAATGTTTCCAGCAGTAACAAATACATAGATGTGGACAATCTACTCACTCAGTCCTTTGGAGGTCCAGGCCAGGTGTTTCTCAGACATTTTGGTGTGTGGTTTGATCACGTCCTCTACTGTCACTGCAGCCAGTGCATTGACACTGGAGGACACAGTACTGAGGTGGACATAACAGCAAACGTCACACAAATCCATACATCCCAAGAGATAATGCAACAATATGATTTCTAAGGATACTTAAATTATGTTCAGGAATATTAAGTGTTGAGACAAGTAGGGATTGTACTAAACTGTCACACTCATCACCACAAAGTTATGGGTGTGTAAATTTATGATGCTGCTGTAGTGCCAACTATGGGCCAAATCCCATAATATTTTGAATAATTACTACATCTGTCTTGAGCCCCTGGAAATAAATTAATTTTGCACTCACTGTTAAGTGAAAAGTGGCCACATGATGGTGCCATTGGATCAACATCATCATCAAACAATCACTAGGTCTGTATCATTGTCTACTCTACACTAATGTAACTGGCACTCTTGTAGGTAGTTTTTGAGATGTTCTAAGAGATAACAGACCAAATCTAGTAAAATACTGACAATGCTACATAAAAACTGAGAAATTACAATATATAAGAACGAGACATGAAGTATAAAATTAGCTTCCTGTAGAAATGTACAAGCTGCTGACAAAAAGAACAATGTACAGGTAAGGTGTGCAGCCTATAATTGATTCTGGTCTGATTCAAATAAATAAAATCCTGTTCTAACCTCAGAGAGCCGCTATATGCTGCTGCAACAAACAGTCCAGGGAGGCCAGGATAGTCTCTGAAGATGTCTATCACTAAATACGCCACCAGCTGTGGTAGAGGAATGACAGTGGATTAAGATACAGCATCAGGATTAATGGAGATTTAGTATTGAGGCTATAGAGAAACTTGAATTAGATGTTAAAAAGGTCAGTGAGTGTGTAACACTGATGTGGTTATCAAATGAGAATATAACCCAGGATCATTACTGTGCATCTCTCTACTGTTGTGTCTCCCCATCTTACCTGATCTGGAGCAGAGACCAGTCCAGCCGTCCATGGGTCACACTTCTTGAAGACTGAGTAAAGGCAAAATCCCACAAACACGGAGCAGAGCAGGATGCACCACAGCCCTAACAGGTTGATGTACAGAGATCTGGAACAGACACAAGGAGACACTTTCAAAGGTAAACGGAGAGATGGACATGTGTACAAAAGACAGTTCTGTTTTGTGGGAGTCAAAGATGACTCACAGGCGGGCGTGAGTGATGTTCTTGCAGGAGATGTATCTCTGAACTTGGGCCTGGTTGATGCCATAGATGCTGACCCACACAAATATCCCCCCGATGGTTACTGTCCAAAATGTGTGTCTCCTCAGAGGGTTCATGTCAAAGCTGGCGAAAGAGAAGGTGGTGTCCAATACAGGATGTGTTTCAAACTTGTTTTGAAAATGCATTTTCTGACAGACTCACTCCCACATGTTGAGTCTCCCTCCTTCTTCTGCGTCAGCAATGACGGCATTGATGCCACCTTGTAAAATCACAGATCTGACAAGGACGGACAGGAAGCCTGCAAGCATGATTCCGACCTAGATGCAAAGTTGAGGATAAATAAGGTTTGATTACTTGATCTGATCTGGCTTTGGTCCCACTGTTGGCTCTAATTTTAACTGTAGTGTAGTAACCACACATAATGACAGGATCTATGCAGTTATCTTTGACCAAACCAAACCAAAACACAAGCATGCCACAGTGGTGTGTGAGTCATACAACACCCAACCAGTCCTTGCGTATGCCCTCCATTCAGAAGCTTACCTGGAACACATCTGTCCACACAACTGCTTTCAGACCACCCTGTAACAATGGAGACCACAGACAGGTGTCACACCTTTAAGGCTGACTAACATGAAAAATGTGCGTTTTACTTCTTTCTCATGGCAAATTTGGAATCATTTTTTATTTTGACCTTCAGGCTGATCACATTGTGATTGGCTGCTGAAGTCTCCTAGTAAGTAAACTGGCAATTGTGAACATTGCTTAACTCTGTTTATTCCGTCAGCATTTACTCTATTAGTTTCAAGGGACTTGTTGTATCCGCAATCACTGAAAGGGATCAGATTGAGTTGCACTAATCATTGGGAGAGTTATACTGAATTGGGCAAATTAGAGTGTTTTCTGCACCTGGCCTGGCCTAAATGAGTCATGTATGACCTCATGTGCCCTCTGTCTGAATGAGTAATTCAGCATTACAAGAGGTGCAAGTGCAGCCTCTGAGCGAAATAAAATAAAAAACATTCCACCTCATGAGCGAGTGTGTCAAGACGTTTCCAGTTTCAAGCTTTTGAACCTTGACAAATAACAACTGAAGAAATATTTGACGACTCAAATACTGGAGTATTTGTCATAAAATGGGAAATGCAGTCTTTAGTTTTAGAATATTACTAATTTATTACCACCAATTGTACGTATTATATATTATATATATGAATTAACATTCATGTATTGTTACACTATATATCATATGTATGTATGTACACAGCAGAGCAGATGAGCAGTTGTTGTTTTTCAACATACCAATGTGCAGTAGAAGGTGCAGACCAAACCTGTTGAGATGACAGCACCCCACAGATTAAACCCAGTTACTGGAGAGAGAGAGAGAGAGAGAGAGAGAGAGAGAGAGAGAGAGAGAGAGAGAGAGAGAGAGAGAGAGGGGGTGGGGGTGGGGTTCAGTCTGTGATCACTGACGAGAAGAAAGCCAAGCAACATTGGTTTGCAGGTTTGTAAGTGTCCTCATGCAGGAATGTGATGTGACTCTGACCACTGTGGGCTGAAACCTCCATACCTTGGGTTAAAGCAAGAGCCGGGGCATAAATGACAATTCCAGTGTAAAGGACCTATGACACACAGACATATAATACCAAATCAGAGAGACTCTCAGGTGAAGGATTTGAAGTTTGATCCACAGAGGTCAAAGAGCTGCCATTATGTGCTCTGAGTGTGTTCTTACTCACTGTCTGAACAATGAAGAGGACAGTTCCTATCAGACGGATTAGTCTGCTGAAACGGAGCTCCAGGTACTTGACACAAACAAGAGAGAAAACAAAAGGTGGTGCTGGGTCAAATGGTAGGTGTAAAAGTATGCTTTAGGCAACAGTATATACAGATATATACAGTAATATTCCACAAGTACAAATTCTCCCTTTACACATTGACAGTTAGAGAAACACAATCCTATTTCCATTTCCATTACATTTGAGGATTTCTTTGAGGGAAGTTTGCAGATGACATTTTTTTACAGAACAACTTCTAAATCTACCCAATGGGCTGCAAAGAAAACTCCAATAAAGGCAAAGTATCCTTTCACCAAATAAGCATTTTAAAGCAAAACTTACGGTGGCCGAGAACCGCCACCGCTGCAAATAAAAGAAGCGCTGCAAAAATAAAAAAGCTGGTGTGCAAAAATAAAAAGCTGGTGCAAAAATAAAAAAGGCGATGCAAATAAAA
Source organism: Genypterus blacodes (assembly GCF_046128005.1). Classification (NCBI taxonomy): domain Eukaryota; kingdom Metazoa; phylum Chordata; class Actinopteri; order Ophidiiformes; family Ophidiidae; genus Genypterus; species Genypterus blacodes. The sequence goes on from NW_027466821.1 coordinate 4,117,440, forward strand.
GAAAGTCTGCAAAAAAGAAACGCTACTGCAAATAAAAGAAAGTCTGCAAAAATAAAAAAGTCGGTGCAAAAATAAAAACGGTGATGCAAATAAAAAAGCCACAACGGAAGAGGGTTACCGGGGACTGTTTTTGCCGATGCACCTGTGTGAGTAGAAGACGACGCCGACGCACCTGTGTGAGGAGAAGAAGACGGCGACGACGACGAGAAGAAACTACGAATAGGAAAACGAACTAGAAAGTAAGTGAACATGATAGTGTTTAATGTCGCTACGTGTACTTTTTAATGTGTTATTTGGTTAGGCCAGGTAACCCCAGGTTTGAAGTTGAACTGGAGAATGCCGGTGTATTGTTAGCTTCGGCTAACACGGGGAGACCACTAACGAGAGTGGAAGCAACTGACGGCTACAGCTTATTACTATCGTTGTTGTTGTTGCTTGTATCATTAATAGTCATGCTAACAATAATCTAAGGCGTGGGTAACAATAGTTATTTGGATGAATGTGAAGTTTAAGCTGTGTGAGGTGGCCAGGGACTTTTGTGAAAATACCATGACCATAATGTCAGATTGAGGTATTGAACTGACGGCTAAAATGTTCATGCAATTTAAGTCCAAAGCAACCTAATGATACTTGTTTTTTTTGTTTGTTTTTTGCAGATCATAATGAATTGTCCTTTTTGTGGACACCAGCAGCCTCCGAAACTACTTTGTCGGATTCAGAGGTGATCATCATGAGTCCAAGCTCTGCAGAATTCAGTGCAGCTGATACATTGGTGAGTGCCACATTTGTTGTGTCTTACATTGATTATATTGTAAGTTCTGTCTGAAAATGAAAATGTTTCTAGATTTTACATAGAAGCCATGTTTCTGATGAAACGTGCCAAAATAGCATTTTAAATTACAGTAAATGTTGCAGTGTCCTGGCCTACACATATTTTACAAACTTCAATATTTATGTTCAAATTTGTTCAGCTCTAGTTCTGTCAATCAAATTTGAAGTGCTCACTGATATATTGTTTTTTACTTCCAGATATGGGAACCTGCAGATGGAGAGTCAAGCACTGATTCAGCAGCTCTGGTAATTGTAGCTCCGAAACATAGTCTATCGTTCACACTTAGCCTTGTCTGAAAATATTGTCACACAATCAAGGCTTAAACTACTTAAAAGAATGTGTCACGCTCTGACCTAGAGATCCATGTTTGTGTACATTATATTAAACATTTCATTTTTAGACTGTTGTCAAGACCGCACATTTTTATTGTATTTGATATCAGGAATGTGCTTGCAGCTTCAGCTTGTTTCTTTAAATAAAAAATAAATAAAAAAACTACAGACTGTTCTTTTTTTTTTTTTTTAAGATTTTTTCAGGCATAGACAACTTTATTACAGACATTTGTACGTTGCTTTGGACAAAAGCCTCTGCCAAATGACAGGGGAGAGAAGAAAATGACAGCAGCAATATACAGCAGCAGCAAATACAACACATAAAAAGAAGTTTGTTTTGGTGTTGTCACAACACAAATATGTCCCTAAAATTTTTACAGACCAGCCATGTTTTTCAGGGTGATGTAGTTCTCTACAGCTGATTCCCACTGCAAAGGAGCTCTTACACCACTCTGTCGTTGCAGTTCTCCAAAAAGAGTTTCATGCTCATCCCCAGCAGGAGTTGCTGGCACTGGCATGATGCTGGTGATGTGGTTCAGGGTTTGGGCAGATGCTGGGAAACCACAATTGCTAGGAGCAAGTACAGGAAAGTGTTCACACTGAGCAACACATCAATTAAGTTTCACTTTCATGGTCATTACAATTATCTCCAGAGTTTCTTACAGGACAAGGATGCAGAGACCCAAAGACAAGCAATGATCTTAGGTTAAACTAAGTATCAAATATTAGAGAAAGCATTGCACATGAGGGAAAACTTTATTGTGAATCTTAAATTTTATAATCAAAATGTTACAAAATATTTTCAAGTGCAGTTAAGTACCCACATTTTAGAGCACCACATTATTTCAGTTTTTACGTAATTAATAATAAATAAGGTGACTCCAGGAGGTGAACTTTGTGTTTGCAGGGCTGCCATTGAAGAGATGCCTCTCCCTCAAGTCACTGAACAGATCCATCCAAAATTGGCTCCTAGATAGAAAACACAAATTCATCCAGGTCATCGTTCTTCAAGAGGTTTAGATTAATGTACAAGTCCACTTACTACTGACTCATGCCTTTTGGAGATTTCACTACAATATACCCTTTCCTTTAAAAAGCACAGCAATATACATTAAACTGAGAAATAATATAAATGCATACAGCAAATACAATAATCCAGGGTCAAGTAAAACATAAATGAATTAAAAGTGACAGAAACCTTTGTTTCCGGAACCAGCTTTCAATCCGCTGGTTGGATGTTGAAGTGCCATACATGTGGCTTTAAGCTCCTGCAAACTCGTCTGCATGCTCTGATCTCATGGTACATTGAATGGCGGCCATTATTCCATTTTCAGTGCCGCAATCTGTGCGGAGCCGCTTTGGAAAAACTCCATGCTCAACTACACAGTTGATGTAGTTTTGAGCAATTACTGAAGGGTCGTTGTTCGTCTTTCCACAATTCAGCCACATAATTTTTCTGGAGAAGCCATCAATGCAGCCACTTATGCCAATTCCAAAAGGTTTTAATTTATTATACCCATCAACGTGCCAGGTTTCGTTTGGTCCCATTGAATGATATGCCCTTCGAACAAATCTACGTCTGCAGCGATTCTCTGTTCCACATGGATCCAGCTCTGCCATTAGGTGCATCGTCTTGTCTGACGACAAGAGAGTGTTTCCGTTTCAGAATCTGCAACATCGCTCTATACCCTAAAAGCTGGCCTGATCCCTTTAGCTCCTCGGAAATAGCTGCCTGCACAGTAGCAATTGGAGTGTAGTTGATCCTTCTGGTCAGGCTTGCGTGTTTTAGTCTTTTTTGTAGATTGCGAAAACTGACTGATGTGTTGTGTTTGGTTTTCAGTAAGTCCACTATTATTTCATAACTATGGCCCTCTGTGAAATATTTTTGGATAAGTTCATCCACTGGAGTACTAGCTTCAGGACCTGAGGGGTAGGACGGAGGACACTATATTAGAGGCTAAATGATGAACTGCATAATGAACATTTTCAATTTTTACAGAGGTGAATAAATGAGATTGTTAAGATTATCATGTGTGGGTGACATGGTAGTTAGTGATTAGTTATTGAGGAATCAAGCTATTCAATGCACTCGTTAAAGTTAATTAATTGAAAATGTCTTTATATAAAAGTAGCATAGTGCAAAACACTCAAAATTGTTGCATAGGATTTTTTTACAGGGATCAGTAGCCTACTAGACTAAGAAACTTTCTTAATTTTTCATGTCTTCAAATTCATTGTATTCCACATGCCTCTGTTATGGATTTCACCATATGAAGTGGTATATTCATGACTAACAGACAGTATATTCTCTGAAAAAGCATAGCAATCCATCATGTTTAAGAACCTCATTAACTGTCAGAAAGAAATGTACCTTCATCTTGAAGACTCCTTAGGAACCTGACATTTCTACAGCATGAGCCACAATATACCAGGACGGATGGAAGGTTCACCCCACAGAATGGACAAAACATGACCTGGTAAATGACAAAGCAAAAACAGTCAAGTTTAGGATTCAATCTGACATTATGGTCATGGTTCTTTCTCAAAGGTCCCTGGCCACCCCACACAGCTTAAACTTCACATTCATCCACATAACTTCTGTTACCCACGCCTTAGATTATTGTTAGCATGATTATTAATGATACAAACAACAACAACGACAGTAATAAGCTGTCTTCACTGTAGATAGTCACCACAAAACGAGCTCACTCACAGAGTCACAGTCAGATGTTGGTCCAGAAAGTGTGTCTCCAATGCTGCTGAAGCTGTTTGAATCTGAAGCTACTTAAATAAATGAGTGTGATGGCATCACGCTAACAAAACGATGTCATCCAATAACTCAAACTCCAGCTATGATGTCAAACTGACATCTGGTTAGTGGTCTCCCCGTGTTAGCCGAAGCTAACAATACACCGGCATTCTCCAGTTCACCTTCAAACCTGGGGTTACCTGGCCTAACCAAATAACACATTAAAAAGTACACGTAGCGACATTAAACACTATCATGTTCACTTACTTTCTAGTTCGTTTTCCTACTCGTAGTTTCTTCTCGTCGTCGTCGTCGCCGTCTTCTTCTCCTCACACAGGTGCGTCGGCGTCGTCTTCTACTCACACAGGTGCATCGGCAAAAACAGTCCCCGGTAACCCACTTCCGTTGTGGCTTTTTTATTTGCATCACCGTTTTTATTTTTGCACCGACTTTTTTATTTTTGCAGACTTTCTTTTATTTGCAGTAGCGTTTCTTTTTTGCAGACTTTCTTTTATTTGCATCGCCTTTTTTATTTTTGCACCAGCTTTTTATTTTTGCAGCGCTTCTTTTATTTGCAGCGGTGGCGGTTCTCGGCCACCGTAAAAACTAATGTTGCTCAATTACATGTAAACCAAAACCACACTCACCTCATAAGTGCTGGTGATGGACAGCCTGTAGAAGACTGGCAGAAAAACCTCAGAGGTGACAAACATTGTCACTAAATAGGAGAGACCAAAAAATCCAAACATGCCTCCATAGCGGTACACCTTAAAAAAAAAGGATGTAGAGTAAATTGGTTCGATAAGATATATAAGATAAGATTTGATAAAACTTTATTTATCCAGAGGGAAATTTCTGCAGTTGCAGTACAGTACAGTGCTATTATACAACCAGGCATATGTAGAGACATACGTATATAGCACTTGTTCTATATGATTTTTCAGCATAAATGACATCTTCTGTGTCTTACCTCAGCTGGGTTGCCAATCACCGAGATAGCTGACATGAAACTGGCAGTCAGTGACAAGGAGACAGGCACAGCCGTCAGTCTTCTGCCCCCAATTAGGAATTCTCCAGTGCTTGTCTTCTCTCTGTCCACCCAGGCATAGTACACCCCAATGGTAGCAGACACCATCAGCATGGAAGCAAAAACCACATAGTCCACTGCCACAAAGGAGCCTGTTACTAGAGGTTCACCTGACATTGCAGTGGAATTCAGAACCAAAATGAAAATGAAATTCTCCTCAGCAAGTTACTGAGACTTTTCAATGTCTTTAGAACTCTGAGTGGGAAAATAGAAAGACCTCTGTGAAGAAACTGAAGTCATCATCTTCTCCCTCAACACTGAGAGACACAGACTGAAACATTTACTCTCTACATGTATCCCTCTCCCCCTCTCTCTCTCTCTCTCTCTCTCTCTGTTTCTGTGTGAGTGTGTGTGGAGATGTGTGTGTCAGCATTCCAGGCAGCTTTCCTGCCATGTCAGAAGCACTGGATAAAAAGTACAGTACAGGTACTTTTTATCCAGTGCTTATGAAAAGGGGAGAAGAGAATGTCCTTGACAAGATCAGATCACAATTAACGTTAAATACAAAATACAAGATGGAAAAAAACAAACAAACGGATAATGCAACAGATAAATATTAGAAACCAACTTGATTATATTGTGATTGTGGCCTCTCCTGGCCATATCAACTAAGGATGTAAAACAAATATTAAATATCAGGTAATACTCAACACTGTCTGTGGAAGTTTAGGTATATCTTTGACATAAATGTATAGTGAATGTGCCACCATCTTTTACTTCTTGCCTCATTACAGGGTTCATGCAATGTTATTGCAATAAACTTTGGAGGATGCATTCAAACGTCCCAACAGTAAATACTGAGAGAATAAACCATTGTTCTTGTTCAGTCAGTGTGCTTTGTGGTATTTCATTGGTAGCCATTCTGTCTGTTCTGAGTTTTTCCTGTTTCCTGACTGTGCTGATATTTTCTTTTAAAGATACTTTATTGATCCTTCACAGGTAATTACTTTGTAATGGCAGCTACACCCACAGTCAAAACAGGACAACCACACATAAAGATAGAATAAAGACATAAAGACATCTGTATCTGTCCCTAGGAAACCTTAAATAAACCTTAAAATTGTACTCGTAAAAAACTAATAAAACACATATAATGTAATAAAAATGTAATAAGATACAATAAAATACTTGGCGTGCACATATGCAAAAGGTGTTCTGCAATAAGTTAGCAAATTGAAAAGCCTGATGGTAGAGCAGGAAAGACTTCAACTCTTCTCCCTCTCATTCACCTGCTCACTTGTGCGTTGGTGGAGGTTTCCTTTTTTATATGTTTTATAGCTCTGTTCCTGTCCAACGGATATCAGCCAGAACATGCTGATGTCTGCTGAGTAAGATCGAGACTTTCCCCCAAAACAGGGAAACCAAACGTCTGTTGTTTTATTTTTATACTACACTTTTAGTAGCTGGGAAGTAGGAAGTACGGCGCACTGTGCGTTCAAGTGATTTGGATCCAAACTACTAAAAATGCGTGACGTCTTATATAATCAACCCCCTTACTTTGCACTGTTGGGGTCATTCATCATATGTTTAGCGGCGAATAAATACGGCCCAACTGGTTTTTGAAGCAAATACGGAAGTAGGAGGATAGACTCCTCAATCGAAAGCGGAAGTGACAGTACGTTTTCCTCCGCTATTCTTCTCTGCCTTTTTTTACGTAGCGACAGAGCGCGTGTAGTGGTGAGAAAATTTCCCATGATGCTTTGTACAAAATGGCTGCCTCCTGTTGTCGGCGTGTGTATAAACACTTGTAGCCAACACGAGAAATAATTGAATGTTTTAATGATTCTTTTAGTCGCATGCTGATCTTTGGTGGATTCAGAAAACAGTGCAAAGATGAAGATCAAATCCAAGTCGTCGTATCACAAATCGGAGAACACGTACAGGGTGAGAGCTGAGAGATGTTACCAGTATTCACACTTTCGACGAGTTGTCTTTCCTAAATTCATTTTCGTTTGATCGACAAGATATTTAAATCGCGCTACATTGGTGCAAGTTATATGGTTGTTTTTTTGCCGAGCTACACAAAGTTATATACACCATGTTGGAATTTATCGCCTCACGAGAGCACGTATTTTCTGCCTATATATCTACATTTCTGTTTTAATTTTGTGTCTATACTGTCTAAAACTGTAGTATTTCTGACCGTGTTTGATCCCAGAAGATATTCATTCTAACAACATTTTCTGGACGTAACTGCTCGGTTTGCTCAGACACAGTGGCGACAAAACCCAATAAAATAGAATATCTCACTTTTATTTTGCCTTTAACACAACTCGTACAGTATTGAAACTCTAAGAACAAACTCTATGCATTACCTTTCTATGGTTTTACACGTATTTAACCAGTATATTAGCCAGTATATTATTCTGCTTAGACACATTTGAGTTTCGATTTATATGTTTTTCCTCAACTTTTGTCGTTTCCTTTTTCAGTTCCTCACTTTTGCTGAACGGCTCTCCAATGTCAACATCAACGTCATCCATCGTATCGACAGGACCAGCGCGTATGATGAGGTGTGTACAGTCGGCAGCCGTGGCAACACGCCGTCTGACCGTCCTTACTCATTGACTGATTGTATCTTTACTTCTCCCCCTGCAGGAGGTGGAGACGTATTTCTCCGAAGGACTGACAAAATGGAGAGACCTAAACTTGACGGAGAACTTCAGTATGTGTATTGTTGTAAATGTTGAAGGGAAAAGCAGGTTTGGGTGAATTGTACTTGATCAAATATTGACTTTGTCCAATCTTCTTCCCAGCAACATTTTTGAAAGAGGTGTCCAACAAGAGCCAGTCCTTTAATCTGCTGGTTTTCCATCAGAAGGCGATAGTAGAGAGTCTCAAAACACACCTGGCAGTGAGGAACAGTCTCGCCTACGAGCCACTACTGGAGTGAGTGAGAATGAATTGTCGCATCACCTCATTTCTGTGCGTTTCATTCCAGTTTTCTCCGCTCAAACTCTTCTCCTTTCCCTCCTGCAGCCTCGTGGTGCAGCTGGCCAGGGACCTGCAGGCAGACTTTTACCCCCATTTCCCCGACTTCTTCGTCCTGATCACGTTGCTGCTGGACTCCAAGGATACCGAGGTGCTGGAATGGGCTTTCACGTGCCTCTCGTACCTTTACAAGTACCTGTGGAGGCTCATGGTGAAGGACATGCCCAAGATCTACAGGTGAGAAGAACAAAGATCTTCCAGCTCGACAAGATGCTTCAGTCTGAGCTTACTGCAGGTTTCCTATCAGGTTTTTCTCATGTTAATGGAGGTGTATTGTATTTTTCCCTCCATGCAGTTTGTACAGTACGCTGTTGGCGCACAAGAAGGAGCACATCCGCAAGTTTGCAGCAGAGAGCTTCTCTTTTTTGATGAGAAAGGTGAGTGATCCTTTCCTGAATTGGATTATTTTTTTATTTGAACCACAGTTGACGCATTGATAAATTGGAGAATCTTTCTAATCAATCCCTGCGTCCATCATGAAAGTGATGCACTGACCCTCCGTCGCGCTGCGCTCCACAGGTTCCAGACCTCGACGCCCTGATGAATCATGTGTTCTCAGACCTGCAGCAGCACCCTGATAAAGCAGAGGGTGCAGGTCAGCTGCTGTTTGAGATGTGCAAAGGGGTGCGGAACATGTTTCACTCCTGCGCCACAAATGTGAGTTACAAATTTAAGCTATATTATGTTGCAGATATTTTCTGTGTTTATCATAATCATGTAAATATGTACAAATGAACAGTCTCATGTACAGGTGTCATAGATATGACTCTCACGTCTCTATCTTCTGCACCAGGCTCTCCCTGTGGCTTTGCGTAAGCTCGGTCCAACCACCTGCCCTGCAGTCTCTCTGTCATGGGACACGGTCAGGGACGCTCTGGATCACATGGCCCAGGCTGCAGCCAATCACGTTGACAGAGAGCATCTACTGGTTTTGTGGGATTCCCTGCAGGTAGAGGCAGAACGTCAGATGCGTATTTAGAAACACGGCCCGAGCTGCCAAATCTGAAATTGGATGTCAACTTCTGTGCCCCTGTGTTTGCCTTCATCCTCCTCCTCGATGGACAGGTCGGTGTAGTCGAGCTCCTGGGTGTATTGGAGGGGACAGGAGAGTCGGTCCAGGCGGCAGAGCAGTTGGAGAGGCTGCTGTTCATTCTGCACACCCTGGTGTCTCACAAGGATGGAGCTAAAGTCACAAAGCCAGAGGCCGTCTGCCAGGTAGGAGCACAGTGCTGGTTTGAATGCTGGTGGATCCAGAACACAAAACCTGTCCAAAGAGTTTGACTCAATCGTGTCCTTGTCCCCCGTCCTCTCCTCATACCTGCAGACGGTGTTGAAGTTGATTCAGTGCCCAGCTCTGTCCAGGCCCTGCTCACGTTTGCTCCTCCAGATCACCTCCTCTCTCCTCCTTGGGGACAACATCAGCCTCCCCAATGTGCTCATCCAGGAGACAGTGCAAAAGGTGTGTGTGTGTGTGTGTGGGTGTGTGACAAGTGAGACAAAAAATACTTGTAGGTTGTTTGGATGGATTTTATGATGCTCCATCTTGGTTTCAAGGTGTTTGTCAGCAAGACAGAGCAAGATCTGATCCTGGAGTTCACCAAGGAGATGTTCACCATGACCAAGTTTGAGCAGGTTAGTCAGAAGTAGACCGACTCATTGACATCGACCCTTTTACCATTTTATCCATATTGCGATCTTTACCGCGTCTCTCCCCTTTTTCCTCTCCCTCCAGCTCTTCCTCCCCAGCCTGCTGCGCTTCACCGCCGGGTTGTTCAGCTGCGGCGACCCCGTTTCACGCCATTGCGGCCTGGAGGTGCTGGCGAGTCTCATCCTGGCCAAGGCCCCGCCTCCCACCGACGGCTCCATGGCGTTCGAAACTTACCCGCTGCTCTTCACCGGACAGTCGGCAGGGTGAGTCAACATACGCATAACAATGTAAACACCGACCACCATCCACATTGTTGCACTTTCCATGACAGCCATGTCGCTCGCTTCATTCTCCTATGTTGAGCAGTAAGGATGGTGAGTCGACAGCTGTGCCGGAGCTGGTGCTCTCTCTGATCGACCTCCCTGAGGAGTCGGCTCCACTCATCGATGACCTGTCGCTGCCCTGGGCGGCCCTGCTGCTGCTGCCGCACCTCAGGTAAAACACTCACACACAGACACAGGTGTTTCCAGACATTTTGATGAATTGTTTGGGGCGGGTTGGTAGCCTGTTGGTGGGATTTGTTTGGTAAATCAGTTGTGTTTTCTGTTTCAGACCTCTGGCTCCAGCGAGCATTGTCCCCGCCATCACAACCTTTTTAAACCACCTCCTGTGTGAGATTGAGACAGGGAATCTGAGCAAAGGTTTGTGTGCATTTCCCTTTTGTAATGCCGTCATATCTACTTTGTACCAATTTGTTTTAATCCAGCCATGGAATTAATCAATCTTTTCTCCCCGTCAGCCGGTCTGTTTGTAGCCGGACAGGCCCTCAGTTGTCTCCTCACTCTGGACGGCTCTGCCCAGCTCCTCTCGCTTGTCACTGTAGACAAGGTCATTACAATCCTGCGGTAAGTGGTGTGTGTGTGTGTGTTTATGAGTGTGTGTGTGTGTGTGTGTGTGTGTGTGTGTGTGTGTGTGTGTGTGTGTGTGTGTGTGTGTGTGTGTGTGTGTGTGTGTGTGTGTGTGTGTGTGTGTGTGTGTGTTTTAGATGTCACACTGATCCCCCCCCCTTTGAGGCTAACTTATAAGTGAGTGTGTTCCTCGCTGTGACAGGAAGTTCCCCACAGACCTGTCGGCGCTGTTACTAGGAGACCTGTACTACACGCGCCTGTCGCTCAACGGCGTCTCCCAGCACCTCTCCCACAGTGCACTGCAGGAGCTCTACCAGATCCTACACGCAAACCTTTCCTCTAACATTTCCAAGGTAAGATCTTCGGTCGGTTTGCTAGAAAGGCAGAAGGAGAATGAAATTAATCTAACATTCTCGCAAAGATGTGCACCGAGATTTCACAAGTCGCTTGGTTTCTCGCTCAGATCCGACTGCTGACCTTGAGGATCCTGACTCACTTTGAGGCAGAGCTTCCTGCCCAGGCTGAGGTACGTCCGTCCGTCTGTCATGCACTCTTATTTCGCGTCACACATTCTCACAGCGACAACATTCAGCTCTGGTTGTCCGTCTGTCCAGGGCGAGGAGCAGTTGGAGGTGCAGCCGGTGTTTGCCGTCTGCCTGCAGGCCGAGCAGGTGCCGGCCTCCGTGCAGGACTACAGGGAGAAGCTGCTCCACCTCCGGAAGCTGCGGCACGACCTGGTGCAGCGCAGTCTGCCCCTGGGGCCACATGGAACCTTCCAGCAGGTAAATACTGTCGCTGCTTTTAGTTTATTTAATAATGTTATTTCCGAAACGAGCCTGCCTCTTTAATGCATTTGTAAAGGGTCATTACACACTGACATCTCACTCTGCTCCTTTCAGGTGCCGCTGCGTTACCTCATTGCAATGCTTTTCGTGAATTTCCGGCCGCTGTGGGATGCAGTCATTGAGCTTCTTGTGTGAGTGAAACAGAACGTGACACAAAGACAGTAGGAACTTGCGATGTCGGTGCTGCAAGATTAACACCCCAAAAAATGTGTTTCCTCCCTCCTCAGGAGCCACGCCAGCGGGATGGAAAACAAGGACTTCTGGGGGGTCTTCCATGAACATTTGGAGATGGTGGCAGGTCTGGCTGGTAAGGGCTCGGATCCTAACGCATCATATTTGTCGAGACAAAAGAGAATCAGCGAGAGACTCAACCCCCTTCCTCCCTGTGTAATCGTAGAGAAAGAGTTACAGGAGAACGATGAGGACGACGACCAAGAGGAGCTCCACCACCACCACGGCGAGCCGGGCTGCGACGTCATCGAAAGCGGGGATGCGGGCACGCTGTTCCTCGAGCAGCTAAAGTTGACCTGCTACCCCAATGAGCGCACAGATTTTACCAACTTCCGTGGGCTGCTGTGGCGCGCCATGGCAGAGTTCCCCGCGAGGGTGGAGCCACGCAGCCGCGAACTGACGCCGCTGCTTCTCCGGTTCATCAGGTCTGTAACCTCAGAACCAAGCTAACATCATTTGAAGAAGAGTTCACGACTGTTGGGTCACCGGCTTGCATGTTCTGATTCCTTTTTTTTTTTTTATTTCTCAGGAATGAGTTTTACCCCGCTGACCTGCTGGTGGCGCCCACGCAGGACCTGAGGAAGAGGAGTCACGCCGTCTCTGAGGAGTCTGGGATTTCTGCGGAGGAAGAGGAGGAGAGAGAAGAAGAAGAAGAAGAAGAAGAAGAGGAGGAGGCAGAGGGGGGAGGGAGACGGCAGAAGAAGGCACCTCCGCGTAGAGCTGCAGCCAAGTAAGCCTTTCGTCTTCATCAATCATATCATGGTGAATGAAGGTAACAGGAGGATGATGCTTCTATTGAAACTGCTGCAATCCTGTTGGTTCTGTGTTGGTTATCATTGTTTTGTATGTTTGAATTGAATGAGTTCTTCCCTCTCCCCCCTCGCAGACAGCTGGTGGCTCATCTGAAAGTATTTGCCAAATTCACCAACCCTCGTTCTCTCTACATGGAGGGCAGCCTCACTGAACTCTACAACCAGGTACACCCACCTCACCACCCTCTGATACACAGACGTTAGCTCCCTTTATCATGCAGATATGTTACTCATCCGATCTCTCTCTCTCTCTCTGTCTTTAGCTGCTGTGCCACCAGGACCAACAGATTCAGCGAACAGCACTGGAGTGTGTCTTCACCTACAAAGACCCCAACACGCTGCCGTACAAGTGAGATAATAAAGTCACAAAACATGGAAAACAAACGCACTGTAAAATTGTTATTGAGCCCACAAACGCGCCTTTCTCCGTCCTCCTCAATGAGCCCCATTGTGTGGGTCTATGATAGGGATCAGGACCCCTTGTCCTCAGGGCGTGTACGATTACGGAAGGCAGGAATGTTCACTTCCACCTCGGAGCTGATGCCCCCCTACTGTCTGTTATCACGCTATCCGCTTACTGCTCCTCAGGCCGGTCTGCAGATGGACGAGTCCACCCCGGGGGTTTTATGTTACAGATTATGATTATGCACCGCCTCAGCGATGAGGATTGGCCGGTCACACTGACCTCGATCCCGGGGCGCAGATTGCAAAGATTAAGTTTGCGTTTTTGTGTTCATTTCATGTCGTGCTATGCGGCCTTACACAGTCATAACTCGGGTTCAAGCATCTGTCCTTTTGATAAAACTTTCAAAATTCAGACTCGATGCAAGTCACAAAATGGCTCTGTTTCACCTTTGTTTGTGTGTGTGTGTGTGTTCAGGGAGAATCTCGAGAGGCTGCTGGATGACAAACACTTCAAAGAGGAGATTGTGCATTTCAACATCTCAGAGGAGCAAGGGGTGGTTGAAGCTTCTCACAGAGACAAACTCATTCCACTGCTCATGAGGTGTGTACTCGTGTTTTTCATTTACCTACATTTGTGTGTTAGTTTAGCATTTGCCATGTAAGTTGTCCTCCTGAATGCTGCAGAGACAGCCTATGTGGCTATGTGGGAACGGTACAATTAATATTGTACAAATTGAAACTCAAGCATGAAAGGATGGGACCCCCTCATTTTTAATTTATTTGCCCCAAGAACACATTCATTTCTCACTCGACTGCTGTGTTGTGTGTAAAATACATGATCGAATTCCCAATAACGACCCTACTTGTGCTTGCTGTGTGTGTGTGTGTGTGTGTGTGTGTCTCAGGATCTTGTATGGTCGCCTGCGCACTAAGGCCGGCAGCAAATTCCAGGGGAAGGCCACTGCCACCTCCCGCTCCTCCATCATCCTGCGCTTCCTGGCGGGTTGCCAGGCAGAGGAGCTAGGAATGTTCATCGACCTCCTGCTGGAGCCCGTCTGCCACCACGGCCAAGGTGGGCTCAGGGTCACGCCTTTTTTCTAGTCCAAGTCGCCGCATATTCACACTTTCCCGTTGAAGTTTACATTCTGGTCATCTCTGTCCACCAGGTCCCTGTCTGGCCGCGGTAGAGAGAGCCGTGTCTGAGACAGACGCCGGCGCCATCCTGCCGCTGGGCCGCCAGCATGGCCTTCTGAACATCGTCAATGTGGTGATCCACAAGCTGGGCCACCTCATCCACGGCTACCTGCCCAAAGTGCTGCAGATCCTGCTGTGCGTCACCGCCTCCGTCTCCACCGTCCTGGACGGCAGGGATCAGGTAAACGAGAACACGCATCCAGCTGAAGATAACACCGGCAGGTCAGTCGGTCAAATCCCCAAGTCATAAAACTCAATATCTGTATTTTGTGCTGGTCCTCCTCTCGTGTGCAGCTGAGAGCAGGATGCATCAGCCCCCTGAAGAACCTGCGGCGTCTCGGCGTCCTGAGGATCCAGGACTTCTTCGACGGCTTCGACTCGTACAGCTTCAGCCAGGATGAGCTGGATGCTGTCTTCCAGGCTGTGATCTGGCCTCAGGTAGACGATGTGGAGATGCGAACCTTCCATGCTTTTCTCGCCCCGGTGGATATATGCATGTGCTGTGTCCATGTGTGAATCTAATTCTGAATGTCTCTGTGTCCAGGTGTGCCGTCTGCCCACTGAGAGCCCCTACTCCCCCACCCCGCTGCTCAAACTCATCCATGTGTGGTGCAAGAACGCCAGGTCAGAGCCTAAACCTCCAGTGATTGACGTCACATTTCCTCATATGTGTGTACACCTTTGAAAACAGTGTTGTTCATTCACTTGTCCTCTCAGATACTTCCCCCTCCTGGCCAAGCAGAGGCCGGACCACCCGGAGTGCAGCGTCCTTCTCAACGTCTTCGCCCTTCTTTCTGCCAAGAATGCGTCTCCGGCGACCATCTCCCTGGTGATGGACGTGGCTGAGACCCTCGCAACCGCGGAAGACTTTGTCGCATCGGAGGCCGAAGCGGAGCTGAGCGTGAACGGCAGCGTGTTTCCCCAGCCTGCAGAGGGCGCTTACATCACTGCGGGTGAGGAGGCGTTTTTGACATGAAATTGTTCAATCAAAACTACCAAAATATAAGCACACAGTAGTTTGAGGTTAAGAGTCCCTGTCGTCTCGTCTCGTCCAGACTCATTAACTCAGGGCTCCAGGCTGCTGCTGCCCCACATCTCCACCCTGCTTCAGTACTTCAGTGGGATTGTACGCAACAAAGAGAGACTGAGGAAGAAGAAGTATAAGGTCCAGGTAGCCAAAGAGCTCAACATCCTCTCCAAGTAAGTTCACCTTCACCCCACACGAGTCACCTGGATGAACGATGGTCTACATACAGGGACTGCTCTAGATGTGAAATATAGCCCGAGATGCCCACTCTCTGTTTGAAGCTAATGTGCGGATGTGTCACTGTGTCTTAGGATCAGCCGTTTTGTGAGCAACAAGGAGCAGAGCTCAACACTCGTCAGCCTGTTGCTGCCGTACCTCCAGAAAGGCAACAACTCACAGGTAAGTGTTTAAAAACTTAAAACATTTGTTGAATCCATATTACCTCCATGTTGCCCCTTTTAATGACTTCACTCTGCGCTTTTGTTCCAGGAGACGGAAATTGACATCCTGGCCACCGTGCAGAATCTGCTGCGGCAGTGCGAGGAGCCCTCCGCCTTCCTCCGCCCGCTCGGCAAACTCTTCTCTGTCATCCACAACAAGCTGCCCAGGCAGGCCCTCACCAGCGCCTTCCAGGTACAAGAACCCAATTTTGATTATAATTATTACTGTTAATTAATTGATACCGTATCAGAATGTGTTTTTATTCTGTTTCTCTGCTTTCAGACTCTCTCAGACCTAGAGCCTTCCCTCACATACATCACTGAAGTGACTACAAAGGTGCTTCATCAGCAAATTTCGAAGTAATATTATTTTATACCCGACTCGACAAGTGAAACGCCATAACAAGCAAATTTGTCTCCGTCTCCAGCTGAACGCCTTTGACAGCAGACACCTGGACGAGATCTACTTTGACCTCCGCCTCACAGCCTTCCAAGATGCCACCCGCCGCATCAAAGACATGCAGAGTCTGGACATGGATTTCATCAGCACTGTCATACACAACTGCTTCCACACCTTTGAAGTGAGCACGCGAATCATCTTGTCCTCAGAATTGTTTTTGTTTTCCTGATTCTAACAGTAAACTTGTGTGATTGATCCCCACCTGCAGATTGGAGACATGTCCCTGGCAGACAACGCCACCATGTGTCTGTCTGCGGTGATCACCCAGCTGGCAGCAGTGGGGCCCGGAGAGCAGCTCTACAAGGAGGTTGTGCAACACACCATCCTGGATGCTGTGCACAAGGGGCTCCGCAGCAAGACAGAGGTAGGAACACAGACACACACACACATACACGCATGCACATACACTTCTAAATGTCTTTCACTGCTCAACCCATCCCGCCATCTGCCCTGCCAGAGCGTGCAGCACGATTACACCACCGTTCTCGCCTGCCTGGTCAAGACTTTCCCCTCCAAGAAGGAATTCCGAGACCTGGTGCAACTCACCAACTACAACGACCCCGAGTCCGACTTCTTTGAGCACATGAAGCACATCCAGGTGACCTGAGACGCACCGACGAAACCCTCACGTCTCGCCCCCGTCAGTGCCTCCCTGTCTTAACTTATTTTCCTTTTGTTTAGATCCACCGTAGAGGTCGCGCCCTCAGGAGGTTGGCCAAGCAGCTGACGGAGGGCACAGTGTTGATGACGCCACGCTCCCTCCAGAACTACATCATGCCTTACGCCATGACGGCTGTGTTGGATGAAAAGATGCTCAAGGTGACTCTCAGACACACCCCCACACACACACAGGAAACTGCATATACACAATACATTTCAGGAGTGTAACATCTCCCTCTCCTCATATTTCCAGCACGAGCACATGACCTCGGCGTCCGTGGAGGTCGTAGGCGCCGTGTGCCGAAAGCTGACGTGGTCCAAGTACCTCTACTACCTGCGCCACTTCGTCCACATCCTACAGACCGCACAGGTGGATCAGAAAGTGGCCGTCAGGTGAGTGTGTTGGGTCTTGCACTCTTTTCCACGCGATTTATCGAAGACTTTGTCATAAACCGGGCTTCTTCCTTCCTCTCCTCGCTGCAGTTTGCTGGTCGCCGTGCTGGATGCTTTCCACTTTGACCACGAGACTCTCACCAGGGAAATGGAAGCCGCCAAGGCCAGAGAAGGTCAGTTATCGAAAACGCATTAATTTCCCTTTCATCTTCATCCTCTTTTTGCTCTCATCATCTTCATGTGTAATGTAATAAAAGGTAGCTGTTATTTTTCCTCCAGCGGCCAGCATCCCAGTCGGCACAGGTGACGAAGAAGACGACGTACCTGACGAATTGGATGCGAGCGACAAAGAGGACACCATGGAGGCCGACGGTGAGACTGCCACCTCCGCAGATGTTCCTATGGAAACCGACACCACCGACGGACAAAAGGACACAATCGCAAAGAAGACAACTGCCAAGGAGGCTAAAGGAGCAGAGGCGCCCAAATTGACCGCAGTGTCCAGCGGGCTGCCACAGAGCAGAGAGGAGCTGGAGACCCTGATCACCTCCATCCAGAAGAGTGTGAAAGACAGCGTCCTGCCCCGTCTACACAAGTGTCTCACTGCCAAGGTACACACAGACTGCACATTTAGAAGAAACCCTGCCGTGTATTTCCTTATGAAGCATATTAGTGAATTTATTTTGGAATTCAGTCGTTCGTTTTCCTTTGACGAGCTTCAATTGGAAAATATGGTTTAATGGATTGCTTTAGGTTCAAGGTTTGTGAATGTGTGTGTCTGTCCTCCAGGTGAAACGTGACGAGGAGCACAAGGCAGTGAAGTCGAAGGATGTGAAGGAGGAGGAGGTGGCGCGGGTGCCCATCGCCTTCGCCATGGTTAAGATAATGCAGACTCTTCCTCCAAATATCATGGAGGCAAATCTACCCGGGTAGTGTGTGTGTGTGTGTGTGTGTGTGTGTGTGTGTGTGTGTGAGATATGTGCGTTCAAATATGGCATTTTGTGTAATTTGGCTGTAAATATATGCTTGCGTGTCATCCAGTATTCTGATCAAGGTGTGTGTGCTGCTGAGGAACCGTTTCCAGGAGATCCGCGATGTGGCGAGGGGAACCCTGGTGAAGATCATTGAGACACTGGGCTTCAGATTCCTGCACTACCTGCTGAAAGAGATGCAGGGCCTCCTGGTAAAAGGCTACCAGGTAAGAGCGCACTCACACACACTTACACACAGATTAGGGTTTTTGTACTTCAAATATTTGATATCCCTTTCATTTTTGCCTCCCTCAGGTCCATGTGCTCACCTTCACTGTGTATCAGCTGCTCTCAGTTCTCAGGCCAAACCTGAAGAGTGGCGAGCTGGACCCATGCATGAACATGCTCATAGATGTAAGAAAGATTCTGCTCCTCTGCACCTCTCATTCCCACACACACCCATGGGTATCAAACACTTAACACTTGATTATCCATAACTCAGGATCTATCCTTGGTATTTCTGGCGGACTTTCATGTTTCTGGGTACATAGCACAGGTAACCTCTTCACTTACTTCCATTTATTTTCCTCAGATCTTCAACAACGAGCTGTTTGGGCCTGTGGCAGAGGAGAAGGACGTGAAGGGAATCGTCTCTAAGCTGATGGAGGCGCGGCACAGCAAGAGCATGGACTCCTACGAGCTGCTGGCTCAGTTCTGCAGCAAGGACACCATCACCAAGCTCATACTGCCCCTTAAAGAGGTGACAGAGGATTCTGATTAGAGACGCAGAGCAGCGTTCACTCAAGAATAAAGCAATAAATGTACTCCTTCTTGTTTTCCCTCACCTTTCAGATACTGGAGACCACATCTCGTCTGAAGGTGTGCAACCGGGTGGCTGCCGTGCTGCGGCGGCTGGTGCTGGGTCTGCTGGTCAACGACGGCATGGGTGCCAAGGACGTTCTGCTGCTGAGCCACGGCCTGGTGAGCCAGAGCCTGCCGCTGCTCACCAAGAGAGACCGGTAGGAAGCCAAATCAAAACACACTCAATCAGTTTCTTCTTCTTTTGTGTCGAGCATGTCTCACTTCCTGTGCGTGCTTGTGCGTTCCTAGTGAAAAGGCGTCGGCACAACCTCCCCGAGACCCCCGACTGCCGCCTCCCAGCTGCCTGCTCCTGCCCCCTACCCCGAAAAGGGGAGCGCAGAAAGCGCCGGTCAGCAGCCGAACCAACATGCACGTCCTCATCGACGCCGGCCTCAAGGTGCACATCCTGTGGAGTCAGCGTACATACAGAGACGTTGATGCCAACATGTGTTAATGAGTGTAAACATCTACTCCTCAGCTGCTCCACCTAAGTATGAAGAAAGGCAAAGTGACGTCGTCCGAGGCCTCGGCTCTGGAGATGCTGGACCCGTTTGTCGGCCTGCTGCTCGACTGCCTCAACTCCATGCATGTCAAGGTTGTAGCTTTGACCTTTATTACTGCCACAAACATGAGCTCCGACTCATCTGAGCCTCTCTTCTTCCTCTCATATATTATTATAACCGTCCTCATCGCATGCTCCTCCCAGGTGATCACGGAGGCCCTGGTGGCGTTCACGTGGCTGTTGAAGTTCCCGCTGCCGGCAGTGGAGCAGAACTCCGACCAGCTGACCAAGCAGCTCTTCATCCTGCTGAAGGATTACTCCAAGGCCGGCGCCGCCCGTGGCGAGAACTACCACCTCGTCCAGAACTGCTTCAAGGTAGAGTGAATGAAATGTGACGTCCCCTGAAGATTAAAGACCTTCTTATTGTCGTGCTTTAAGATAAACAGCATTCATCCATATTCTCTCCATTCTTGCATCTTTGCTCCTCTTCTAGTCCATCACCATACTGGTGAAGAACGTAAAGGGCAACCCCATCTCGGAGACGCAGCTGCAGGTGCTGCTGGGGTACGCCGAGGAGGACATCTACGATCTGTCTCGCCAGGCCACAGCCTTTGGTCTGCTGAAGGTAACCAAAGCAGATGAGATCGAAACATTGTCCCGAATGCATGCTAGACCTCCCTAAAATGTGACATACTGTATCTTGTATGTGCGTCCCGTCTCTTCCAGGCAATTCTGTCCAGGAAGCTGGTCGTGCCAGAAATGGAAGCGGTGATGAAAAAAGTGGCCAAGCTGTCCGTCACCGGGAGCAACGCCATGATCAGAAATCACTGTCGACAGGTACACACATGTAGACAGATGGACAGAAACAGACAGATGGCGACAGACAGAGACTGACAGATGCCATGTTTTGTCTTTCCCAGATCTACCTGAAGTACCTGCTGGACTATCCTCTGGGGAAAAAGCTCAAATCGCATTTAGACTTTGTGGTGGCTCAGCTTTCCTACGAGCACGACACAGGGAGGGAGTCCGTGCTGGAGATGCTGGCCTACATATTCCAGATCTTTCCCAAGGTCGGTACACAAATACACACACACGTAAACAAACACAGACATCACACATTCAGATGACATTAGATCATATCTGTCATTTATTGTTATCATGTTTATTCTCCCGGTCAGACCCTGCTGCTGAGGCACAGCGGCCTGTTCTTTGCACCGCTCTCTCTGGTCGTGGTCAACGACGACTCGGCGCGTTGTAAGAAAATGGCCGCCATGGCCATCAAGGGCCTGCTGCCACAACTTGACCTGAACCACCAGGACAGCCTGTTCTTGCTCGTCAACGCCTGGCTGAAGGCAGATAAGGTACAATAAATGAGTCCAACACTGTCGTTTGTTAAAATCCTTTTTCTTTTTTTATTAAAATCTCTGACTGAATACATTTTCTCTCCTCTTTTCCCTCTCAGGCCAGTCTGCGGCGTCTGGGTGCTCAGATGTGTGGTCTGTTTGTGGAGGTGGAGGAGGAGAAGTTTGCTCGGCGCATGGACGACCTCCTTCCCCTCCTGGACAAAGAGATCAACCCCGACAACTATGAAGACGTGAGTGGACACATTTCACAGCATCAGCCAGGTCACGTCAGGTCTAACATTTTGTCACTCGCTGTCTCCCAGATCGAGGAGGAGGAGGATGAGAAAGGAGCGGACCGGCTGCTGTTCAGTAGTTTGACACTCATCACCAAACTGACCAAACACTGCGGCCTGCTGGAGCTCTGCAAACCTCAGGACACACTCAGCAATATCTGGGGTGAAAAATACACACACACACACACATTCTCGCTTACTTATACACATTCTCACACAAGCACTAAATCAATCTTCCACCTTCAGGTCACATTGAAGCCCACCTGCGTTACCCCCACTGCTGGGTGTGGCTCACGGCCTCGCAGCTCTTCGGCCAGCTGTTTGCTGCACATCAGCCTGAGCAGCTGGTCGCCATTTGGAAAGGAGAGGAAGGCAACGCGTCGTCCCAGACAGTGGCCACGGCCTTCGTCACCAACAACCTGGACAAGAAGGTGAGACCAAGCGGACTGGAACAACTCGCTGTGTGTCATGACTTCTGGATTCCTGTATATTTAGACAATTGATTGTTTTAATTGAAGCTTCTTTCTTTATTCCTGCTTTCCTTTTAGATGAGAGAGTTGGTGCTGTCTTTCTGCCATCAGCTGCAGTCGAAATTCCTGGACACAGCATCAGGAGAGCAGGTGATCGATCAAACTTTAATCAAATCAAATCGATTTAAGTGGATTTCAAGTGAGGTTTGTCTTGACCGCTGTATTCCACCTCGCCCACAGGTGGTGAAGAACCTGCTGTTCGTCGCCAAGGTGATTTACCTAATTTCCCCCGAGTCTGACGTTGTGTCGCCCGAGGAAGCCGAGGAGGTGCAGATGGAGAACGGAGATGGAGGTGAAGAGGAGGGAGAAGAGCAGGGTGAAAATGAAAGCAAGGAGAAACAAGAGGATGAGGAGGAGGAAGATGAGGAGGAGGATGACAAAGATGACCGACCTCCTTCCCTGCTGTGGTTGATGAAGAAGCTGTCACTGATGGCGAAGAGAGAAGCAGCATACAGTCCGAAAATTCCACTGAAGGTAAGACAACAGCAGCTGACCTTTGCACTCTCATCTCACGACTGCAGGGTCAAGAACCAAGTCTACATCTTTATCTTTCAGTTTATTCAAAAGTATGGAAAAGTATTTAGTCATGACATTATTCTTTTTTCCTCCCCTCTCCTCTGCAGAGAACATGTGTGTTTAAGTTCCTGGGGGCGATGGCCATGGACCTGGGCAAAGAGCGGCTAGGCCCGTATCTCACCACCATCATCACACCGCTGTACAGGGAGCTGGACAGCACCTACGCAGATCAAAGTAACCTCTCCATCCAGCTTACATCCTGGTGGCGTACACACATTATTGCATTTTCTGTTCCACTGACAATACTGTCTGTCTGTCTCTGTGTCCAGATCCTACGCTGAAGAACCTGGCCCAGGAGCTGATTGAGCTGCTTAAGAAGCATGTAGGACTGGAAAAATTCTCGCTGGCCTACTCTGCAGTCCAGAAGGAGTTTTCACTGAGGCGGGCGGCACGCAAACGGCACCGAGCCATGCAGGTACACACGCCGGCCTCCAGCCTGTCAGTGACTCTGCAGGATGTTTGCCTTACCATCCGTTCCCTCCTCAACTTACGTTTGTCCTCTGTCCCACGCTCGTCTCCGTTTCCCCCCAGGCGGTGGCGAACCCAGACATCGCTGCCAAGAGGAAACTCAAGAAGCACAAGAACAAGATAGAAGCGAAAAAGAGGAAAATCGAGTTCCTTCGGCCGGGCTACAAAGCCAAGAAGCACCGGAGCCACGCACTCAAAGATCTGGCGATGTTGCAGTGAGCGCCATGAGATGCACAAGGACAATGACCAGGGGAAAGACTGGGGGAGGAAAGCTGCTCAGATGACACAGCGCTGTAAATCCTCTGCATTTCCTGGACCTAAAGTAATCAGGTCATCAATTATGCTTTAACAAATATATGTTTGCAGGGAATAACTGAAGATTGAGACGAGCTTAAATCCTATTTGTTGGTGTTTTGGGAACAGTGTGTAGAGTTCAACAAATTTCTATTCTGTAACTTTTGTAATTAAAAAGAGACCCAACCTTTTCTCCAGTTATCCCCCTCTTGATATTTGTACATTACGGCAATCAAATAAACCTAAACACAAAATGGTACAATCACTGAGTACAACCTTTACTGTGAATCATTTTCCCTGTACACGCGGATATAAATATGCAATCATAAAACTTTGAGCATACAGTTAGTGTTCAGTAACTAAATGACTAACATGCCAAAGCTGCACTCGAGGATTTCAATGAAAAAAAAGGCCTTCACTAAAAAAACAAACAAACGAAACGAGGAGGGGAAACAGTAGGAGTTCAAGAGGTCAACTCTGCTCGACTATCATACAAAAGCAGGACAGGCTCCAGTAAAACTGTTGTCTTCAGTGTCCAAATCTGTAGATGGGATGTTTAAAAAGGTACATTATCCAAAGATCCCCTGGAGGAAGTGTTTCCGAGACTTAAAATGGAATCTGACCCCCATGTAGTGAGTCCAGTGTCGTATACCGGGCAAATTTGGCAAATCAAGCTGCTGCTACCTCAGCGGCAGCGTCCTCTTCTCTGGTTGTTCGGGTTTTGCGCCGTTATCGCCAAAGACGATGGGTTAAGATGGTGCAGCTTCATTTATCTGTTCCTTTTAATCCGTGATAACTTATGTGTGTGTATGTGTGTGTACCCAGTCCAGATGTTACTGCAGCTGACACTTTGCAGCTTGAAAGGCATTAGGCATGGGGGGGGGGGGAGCGGGATTTGCGGGAGGAAAGGAGTGCAGTCACTTGTCCGAAAGAGGAGGGGCATCATCGAGGCTTTATACGTTTTGGGGGGGGGGGGGGGGGGGGGGGGGTCAAAGGTCGGGAGTATATACAGACTGGGTTGTGAACATTTATTGCCGACTCTTCAGGGCTTCCACCAGCCTACAAAGACGGAGAACAAATGCAATTCAGCGCTGGCACACACACACACTGATAACATGTTGTGCAATATGTTAAATATGAACCAATACTGATGAGTGTTGAATGAGTGACAGTGCTGGGTGGTGTGTTCGCTGCAGTACAAATGTAATGGGCGTGTCTTCAGTGTATTCATGGCAGAGACGGGATCATAAATGTACAGTCGCTCTTACCAATCCATAGCTTCGTCCAGGCCTGTGCCCTTGGTAGCCGAGGTCTTGAAGATCTGCCATTTCCTGTCTTTAAGGGCGGGAAGGCCCAGGGCATTGGCCACCTCTGTGGGCGTCATGGCCTCCGCCATGTCCTGTTTGTTTGCAAAAACCACCAGGATGGCCTTCTTCAGTTCTTCCTCCTGGATTGAAACAAAGGCAGACAGTTATTTGGAGAGCCGCCGCAGTGAAAGTCGCAGCTTTTCCTGGCAACAACCATTCTTAAAATAACTGTTTTTGCGTGGGAGCGGCCTCTGCTGGTCGGACTGAATTGCAAGGGGGTTTTTTCTCTCCCTTGAGGGGAAATTAGGTCAGGCACGAGCGCACGCACACACACACACACACGATCAGAATGCTTTCTGCTCTTCCTCATCACGTTGGGCCTGCGAGCGTTAACACCATTATTCAGATCATATACCTGATACAGACCACACGTTAATGTTGATGCAGCGTGTAAACGAGGTCTACATTTCATCTACAGGACACATGTTTGTATAGGCCACACGTTTGTTAAACATGTGTGGCCTTTGTGCTAAGTAATGAGGACGATGTTCCTACTACAAGATTATAATCTGAGTGAAGCCTGAATTGAAAAGAAATGCACTGTAGCACTTCAATACTGGCATTTCGGGGGTTAGTTCTCATTTATAAAAGGCTTGCTGAACACCGACCTCCAACATGGCCACCAGCTCTGACTTGGAGATGCCCATCCTGTCACGGTCGCTGCTGTCAACAACGTAGATGACTGCATCTGTATTGGAGTAATAACACCGCCAGTAGGGCCTGGGGAAGTGGGAGGAGGAGAAGGTGAGATGTGGTAGATCTGCACACATTCACACCTGGGATACTGGGCCCGTAGTCCTACCTGATACTCGTCTGACCTCCCAAATCCCAAACCTGGAACTTCAGATTCTTGTACGTCACCGTCTCTACGTTGAAGCCGATGGCTGCGCAGAGAACAGATGGAGGTGAGTACAGAGCAGCCAGCCAGGGGAAACACCATCCTAGTTATACAATTCTCTTTTGGGTGTGCATGTGTTGTTTTCTACAACTGCGGCATTACAAATATTGGTTTTCACTCTAGGCAGGATGCACAGACACAGAGTGGGTTACGTACTGGGGATGGTGGTGACCACCTCTCCGACCTGCAGCCGGTACAAGATGGTGGTCTTCCCTGCGCCGTCCAGACCCAGGATCAGAATCCTCATCTCCCTGGTGCCAAACAGGCCTGAGAAAAGACTGGAGAAGAACCCACCTGGAGAGGACAGCAGGAAACATTACTGACGATGGGATCTGGTATTCAATTATTATTAAAATGATTATAGTATGGGGTGATGAGGATCTCCAGCCTTATTAAGGCTGCTGACCACACAACTTAAGCAACTAGTGCCCATCACTTCAGACATCTGGTCATCTATGGGTGTGTGTCATTTTGAACACTTTTATAAACTTATGTGAACCGTATAAATTACAATACTGGGGTCAGCTGTAGCACTAACACACACACACACACAGAGACAAGAGATGAAAGAATG
Organism: Genypterus blacodes; assembly: GCF_046128005.1. Taxonomy (NCBI): domain Eukaryota; kingdom Metazoa; phylum Chordata; class Actinopteri; order Ophidiiformes; family Ophidiidae; genus Genypterus; species Genypterus blacodes. The sequence continues at coordinate 4,143,131 of NW_027466821.1, forward strand.
TTTCTTCGACTAAAGACTAATCGATTTCCTGCGTTAGGTTATCTTAGATATAATAATCATGGAACATAGCTTAAGGCTGCCAGTTGTCATGCTGGAGTACATAAAGTCTATACGTATGTATCTAAACGTGGCTCTGTAATGAAGACATCTTTAAAGCGACCACGCGCAAACAGAACAAGTAGCCAACGATGCTAGCAGCACCGCGACCTAGTTTTACACAGCGTAGGAGGGACAAACCACTAAACAAACAGATATATCTAGTTTTACACGCCGGGATATGTTATATGTGTTTTATTTGGATAGACGGGCAATGTATTAAGATGAATACATAGAAATATTACCCATTTCGATAATACTGCAGTTCCTTGTACCAGCGGCGCTAATTGACCAGAGATTCTTCTTCCGTATAGTTGACGTGTCACTGAATTGCGTCACCAACTACGACCCGGATTTCGCTTCGCAACATTCACCACATCCGAGTCCCCTGGTTAGCTGTAAAATGACCCAATACCTACGATTTATATTGGATAAATGTGATTTATAAATTTTCGATTTTTATATATTTGTGACGAACGTGGCTATAAGGAATATCGCAAATCATATGATGGAAAGTGCATCTCGGGGAAATAAGATTAATTCCGACAGTGCCATACGAGTTGCATTCAAAGCATCCACGTTCCAAAACGTTTGATAAAACACATTGGCAACAGGGGAGGAACGCTACCGAGTCAAATTGCTCTGAATGCAGCTTGAATTGAGCGAAGGAGTTGCCCTCTCAACGGCATCAAATTTATGAGCGCCTCAGACTACAACCAGAACGATTATAAAGCAATAAGTTAAAGCGGCTGCGCAAAAAATTAATTGAATGCAGAATGTAAATGACCTGGAAAGCTCTGGATAAGTTCGGTATGCAATAGGTACTTTGAGTTGGAATTCTCCACGGATGGACCTGGCGTCTGTCGGCACACACATCATTTACAATCTGCGGCGAGACCAAGGCGGGGACCGCTGACAGGATGGTGGAGCGGTCGGACCGAGCTCCTCTGCTGGACTGGGAGGAGATTCCTCCCCCGGAGAAGCCCGGCGGAACGGTAAACGGCAAGGACCGACTTGCGAGCCCAACCAACACCCGCGGGTCGTTGGGATGCAGCGCGCCGGGGTTTGGGTGGAGCACCAGTCCAGGGGGTCCCACTACCAGCAGGTCTGTCTCCGACGCAGACGGCTGCGGCGCTCCTGCCGCGACCTCCAGCACCCCGGCGGGCGCGGACGATGCGCTGCGTCCCGACACAGAGGAGCATCTCTCGGATTCAGCAGCGAGGGAGGTGTCGTTGGAAGACAGGATGGTGAAATGGGAAGAAAAGGACCAGATTGTGTCGGTCTTTGTGGTCACATTTAATACCAGATCAGGTGGGACATACACATGATACAATTACAACAAACCAAGATGAAATCTCACAGATTTCCTTAAAAATGGGCGAAGGTGGAGCGTTTTAGACTTAACTAAAGGGTAAAATAGCAATCACGAGCAGGTGAAACAGGCCTGCCTTCCATAATCTCGAAAGATACTTGTGTGTTACGCCCAAAATGAAGAGCGCATGTTTGTTGCAAGTCTGCAGGACCTACAAGTGTGGCTGTTTGTGACCTAGCAATAGATTTAGTGAAGTCATTCAAAAAGCCTCACATGTGCTAACCCAAATACATAACACACACATGCCAGATGAGGAGATCATGTTGGTTTCTGCAGACTGGACCCTTTTATTTTTTACCTATAGGGTAGCCAAAGAACACATACCTCTGCCAAGGCCCACCAGTGCTGTTTTATTATTATTATTTTGACATGAAGCAATCATTTAAAAAAAAATATATGATTGCCTATTGTCTAGTATGGTATAAAACGTAGCTTTATTCTAAAGCCTGTTTGGAAATACAGATGTGATAGTAGAAACAGTTAAACAAAATAATGACTAACACATTATAGCTCATTTCTGTAAATTGCTAAATATTGTACCTTACATCCACCCATTCACATTTGAAGAATCTTGCCAAACTCAGGTTGTTTGCATTGCGTTTGTGTAACACAGTAACGGCTGATATCCTGCAGACAGACTAGGTGACAACATAACCTCCTTGGCAGAGGCAAAGAGGGAGATGGTGAAGACAGAGCGTGTCTCCCTGCAACAATAGCCGGTTGGGTTTCTTATTTAGGAGGTGAATCAATAGGCCAAGGATACCTGGGTGTTAAGTTTCTAAATGTTGAGGTACCTTTTTGGATAACCAGAGTCCTACCAGGTGGAAGCAGCTGCTGCTGTTTTTATCAATACCAACAGATAAATACCTACAGCTAAACTCATTCTTGGCCTGTGTGTTCAGGTGGAGACATGTAACCAACATATTAGTTCTCATAATCTTACCCTGATGATGCAGGAGTGGAATGATAATCCACCATCACGATCAGAATTGATGGTATATTGCAACACTTAGATGGTAAATCAACAATTTGCCGACTAACTTGGAAAACACGCTGCTTCATTTTGCAAAGTTTGTGAAGTGCAAGAGTTTATTTAACTTGCATAGCAAGTACACCTTAGGTTAGATGTGTAAACTGTAAAAGGGAAGGTGACACCTCTTAAATACACCTTCACAGTCTGATTCAATATGACATTCATCCAAATAGTATGATTGTGCAAGTAATAAAGCATCTAGCATAGACAGCAGACCTTGGGCAATATTGAACTTTTCACAAGAAATCAGATAAGGATATATTGGCAGGCATTTGTATTTCCACATAATCAAAACATAAACATTTATGGCAACCGTGACAATTAGATCATTGAAAACCTACTGTGGCAGAATATATTATAGAATAGAAGTTCTAAAGGGAATTATACTCAAACACTGCACATCCTAATGCCAAAGATGTATTCAAAGTAATATCAAAAATATATTATACTTGAATTAATACAAAACAAAACTACACAATCCACACTATTAAACATTTACTGCCTTTTATTTTCATATTGACTGGCTGGACACTGGAGAGGATATATATTTGAGGGGAATTTCCTCAGTTCTTAAGAGGCACATCATACTACATAAACCAAACAAAACTGATACTAAACAAAGTCTGTGTCAGCTGTCACAGAGGCCTTGGAGCATCTTAAGTGTTCAAATACAGGGGGCTTACTTGTAGCCTCAGTGTGTAAGAGGCAGACATTTCCAGATGATATAAAACCACATCAGATGAGTCACCTTCTCCGTCGCCCTGCTCCTATCAGACCGTATTTGCTCAGCTGCTGCTTTAGCGTCACCGCTCAATTCAGCCATAATGAATTCCAAGGAATCCAGTTGGGCTTCGTCACCGTGGTTTCACAGACTAGATGGACAATAGTGGTATTTACTCTCTGTCCCTCATCTTTCTATCTCTCTCTCTCTCTCTCTCTCTCTCTCTCTCTCTCTCTCTCTCTCTCTCTCTCTCTCTCTCTCTCTCTCTCTCTCTCTCTCTCTGTATGTGTGTGTGTGAGACAGGCAACATGTTAGAGTGGTGTCTGCCCAAGGATATGGACTTGGAAGGAGTCGAGTTCAAAGCCATTGCCAGTGGCTCCCACCGAGTCACCACAGATTTCATGTAAGTGTGTGTGCATATGATTTCTTTGACCGTGTGTGTGTGTGTGTTTCCTTCCCGCCACTGCCCGGCTGCTGCCTTTTCCAGAATTCATAGCATGGTTAATAATGAATAAAGTGTTTGCAAATCGTATATTATTTCATATTGGATGAAGGGGAGGAAGCCACTTTGGAGTGTTCGGATGTTCCCCCTTGTCTTCTCCTGACAGGACAGAACATCAGAAACTGTTGCCTGGCACAAAAAAAGCACAGCCATCTGGCAATGCCTTTGCTTATCATGACTAACGCCTCCGTCTGTCTCTGTCTCTGTCCCTCCCTCTATTCTTCCTTCTCTCTCTCTTTCTCTCCATTCTCCGTCCACAGCTACTTCCGGAAGGGCAGCTACTTTGGCCTGGCGTGTTTTGCCAACATGGCGGTGGAGAGTGCGGTGGAGCGCGGTGCGAGGATGAAGTCGGTAGGGATCCTGTCTCCTTCCTACACCCTGCTGTACCGCTACATGAGCTTCTTGGAGCACCAGGTCAGGTAAGAGGAGCCATTACAACAGAGCCATGTGTTTAAATGCACTTAAAACAAGCTATTACTGTTACTGGAAGGGGTGTAGTGTAGTGTGTATGGAGCAACATGGCCTCTAGGAGCCGCTAGTGCGTCTCTTCTACACTTTTCTTTAGCTCCACACTTAATTGCTTTCTGCCTGCTTTCCTTTTCTCGTGTCCTTTCCTTCAGCATCACCACACTTTGGATATTTTGCTGATGTGATCATGCTGCTGTCCTGCAGTGTCCTCCCTCTCACAGTCACACGTCTTTGTTTCTTTGAGTTTGCTTCAGGCACTAATCTGTCCATGAACGTGAGATTTATTTCGAAACTCAAACAGAGTTACAGCGAGCTGGTTTTGGCTTCAGGCAGAGTGTAGTTACTCAACAACGAGTTACATCCCACATCCGTGACACTGATTTGTGTGGCAACATTGTGTCTGCAAACATGTCAGGCCAACTGTACAATCTGCACAATCAAAACCTCCATGAAATACAACTTCTTTACATTATCTGCAGTGATCATCAAAATACATTTAAGATTCCTGAACATGTCAGGTCATTTAAAGCAGGTAGTAAAAACTTGAAGACGTCCCACCTCTCATCCCAGGGGCTTGTTCAGTTCTGACTGATTGACAGGGATTCTGAGGGTTTAACCTCTGTGCAGTCGTTATCAGGGTCATTGATACTCATGATTAGTCACAATCAGGGTCATTGATACTCCTGGCTGCTTTAACGATCTTCGTCAGAGTGGTTGGAGTCCCTTGTGTCCAGGTGTGGATGACGATGACAGTTGCCGGGGTTACCCTTTCTGCTGTAATGATGTCTGTTAGAGGCTGAATGGTTGTTTTGTCTGGAACAGAGCTCTCCCTCCAATCCTGCCAGGGCCCCCATCCAGCCGGTCTCCTATCCTGCCATTACATCCATTGCTTGCACCTTGTTCTCAGGTGTGCTCTCAGGATGAAACTGACCTGACACAATGTGACATCATATCGCCTGTTTGCTGTCCAAAGCATTTGAGCTGTTTCGTCTGCGGAACAAAGAAGCACAGCGACTATATCAAACTTACTCTGAACCTTTTGCTCCAAAGTGTTTCAGTGCCTCAGGCTTGTTATTGTCTCAGTTGTGAGTGGTGGTGTGTTCTATTCTAAGTTGCACTTAATGATTGTAGGATTTAAAGGCTCATAGTAAACAAAGGCGCCGTCCTTCCTCCAGCAGAGACGATGAGGCGTGGCTCAATGAGTGGCACAGTGTCTACGATGTTCCTGGTTGGAGGCCAGGCTAAGCCCAGAACTGTGCCTTACTCACTTCTTTCCTTAGCCAAGATAGGAGAATTTGAGTCGGAAGGTTCTGGATTGTAATGTTTGGTTGATAATCAGAAGCCTGATTCACTGTGATGAAGTGAAATAATCATTTATAAATGATTATTGAATTTCACAGAGCATGAATGTGTTGGAAATGCTTGAGAAGTGCTTGAATGGGACTTTGACAAAGATGTATCAACCCTGCTCCTTGTTTTCCACACTTGGCCCCATGTCATGCAGTGGTCATGCTCCTAAATTGTCATTCTCCATGTTGCTCGCTCCGGATTCTCTATCTGCTGTGGCAAGTTCTCTGTTCCTTATACAAAGGCCCCACTGTTGGTAATGAGGTGATTAAGTCATTAAGGAATTTATATCTCTGTCTCATTTTGATCTTGGGCTTTCCATGTGTCCCCTGGCATTGGCAGCGAGCAGAATTTGTTTCACAAGGACAGGATACATGGAGATGTGTTTTGGCAAAAAATAAGCCTGAAATTCTTTAAAACACTGATCTGGTTGAGTCGGCGCATTGAAAAAAATTCTATGTGAAAAGTGTGAACATAATTCAAAGCAGCAGGACTAAAATGCTGCAATAATCCTCCTTTCACTCTACACTACTACTATTCTACAGTATATCATCCTTGAGCCACAAAACACAAACCTCAGATTATCCATTTGGATGGTGGCATGTGATCAAACTGTATTCCACTTTAAAAAAAGGCTTTAACAGCACACAAAATGTGCCCTGACACCAAAAAACATTCACATTCAGGCTTTTGTTTGAGTTATTTTTGGAGGATAATTGCCATCACCAAATTTTGTCTTGCATTTCTGCGTACATGGTAAATTTAAAGGTTTTACACTGTTAAATCTACCTGTAATTGGATGTCACTTTGTGCTCTCCAGGCTCCAGCTTCAGTCCCCAGGCCACTACTCTCCCCTGGAGGCCTTCTATGAGGACAAGAGAGCTCTCCTGCCTCCCAGTGGTGATGGTGTTGTTACCACATGTCCCGCCAACGCCTGGGGAGCCGCACTCAACCACAGCATGCATCCCGAAATGAAGGTAAAAATGTGCCAATAAAACATATACACACAACTACAAAGACGGCATGGGCCTCTCGATATTGCGATGCATTTCCAGTAAACTGTGTATCTCAATAAGCCTGTGGGCCCGGCTGTGTCCTCTGATGCCTCCCGTGCAGATCACCCACCCAGCAGGCTGCATGTCCCAGTTCATCCGCTTCTTTGGCGAGCAGATCATGGTGCTGTGGAAACTGGCCCTGCTCCGGAAACGCATCCTCATCTTTTCCCCTCCTCCCGTTGGAGTGGTCTGCTACCGGGGTGAGCAAGACTTTTATTCTAATGGACGAGATTTTAAGAATTTCGTACAGAAAAATGAGATTTCTCGGCATGATGTAGTGCTTTTTCCTCTAATTCCCCCCTCTACGCCTCATCCATCTCAGTGTACTGCTGCTGTTGCCTGGCCAACATCTCCATCCCTGGGGTGGGCGTGACCGTGCCAGAGTTCCGCCCCTTTTTTTACGTCAACGTGGCTGATATCAGCGCGCTGGAGAATGAGCTCTCTTACGTAGCATGTAGGTTGACCTGTGTGTGGTGAAAAGTTCAGTGACATCATATGTGCCCTCCAATATATTCAGTCAACAATTTAATGCCAGAAAGTGTTACGCTGCATGTATGCGTGTGTGTGTTTAGGTACCACTGAGAAGATCTTTGAGGAGAAGAAGGATCTGTATGATGTGTATGTGGACAATCAGAACGTGAAGACCTACAGAGACGGCCTGAAGCCTCTGCTGCGCCTCAGCGCTGCAGACAGGGACAAGTACCGCAAACTCACTGAACAGAGGCAGGTGACACACAACAGCTGACTGATACAAAATATACAATTAGACATTATATATCTTGGGTTGATTCACAAATGATGCACTTGTACACTAGCTTTTCTGAAGAGAAGTGGGAAATAATGAAGAATTTAAGTAAATTATGTGTGTCCTCATGTGTGTAGGCAGATGCTGCTGTACTCCCAGGAGGAGAATGGAGACTGTGTATCCAGTGAAGAGGATCTCTTTATCTTGTAAGTTAACCGTTTATGTAACACAGATCTATCTCTCAAACTGCGCAAATGAGTCTGAAAACGCTTCTCACAATGTCTCAAACTTTTTCAATTTTGAACCACTTAGGTTTTTCCTGGAACAGAACAACAGGATTTTCCAGACCCTAAGCGAGGTGGCAGGGAGCCCCGATCCCACCCTCACCCAGGAGACGGTGAGGGCCATGGGCCTGGACCCCCATGGAGACCGGCTCTTTCTGCTCCACCTGCTGGAGATCTACGGCTACGACACCTTGCTACTCTCTGACCAGCTTTGCTGCAGCTGAGAGAACGGATGGACGTCCGGCTTTCTGTTTCCCGTCATTTCACTGGTTTTAAAGGGGGTCGATCTGCCTTGAGCCACCTCTGAGTTTTGGGCTTTTTTGGAAATCTTCTGCACTGTTTAAGCCTCCAGATATTTCTGTGGAATAACTTGTATAGTGTAAAGTTAAAGGACGAAATCCATGTCAGTCTGTTCTCTGAAACTGATGGCAAGAGCAAAAATATGGTCAGCAGTGGCAATAAAGCCTCCCGGAGATCAATTCACCTTCATGGATGGATGGGTGACTCACTCTTGGCTGAAGGAGAACCTGTCTGGACTCACATTTTACAGACAGCAATAATTGGTCTGAGGGGCATCAAGTTGAATGAACAGAGCAGAAACTGACTTCACCATTGGACTAATGACTGACTGCGGTAAACTAAAAGATGTAATGGATTTTGTCCCAGCAAAGACATTTACGTTCCTGTAAATTATAATCGTGATTCATCATTTATGTACAGCGTGGTGTGACATTAGCAACGCTGCATTACCATGTGCCACTTTGCTCGTATTAAGTGCAGCATTTAGTCCAAATATCAGGCCTCCGTGTTTAGATCAGGGCCTCCTTTTCTTGAAATCTAATGTGAAATCACTTTGCCTCATTTGAGAGGTAAACAGGCAGTTCCAGCATCAATAAAAGACCATTTGTGGGACAAGCCTAGGTCACGTCTTACACACACCGTCAGCTGGACCTCGATTTCAGAAGAATGGGGGAAAAGCCTGGAAGACACCCAGTTTTGATCTTTTCACCAATATCCAGTTGTGTTTTCAGAATAAGCATCAAGAAAAAGATGAGGATTACGCTTTAACGAGTTGTGTGTGATTTTTTAACGCATTTAGAGACGCGTGCAGGAGAGATCTCAGGGAATGGGTTGTGGTGCAATTCTATACTTATGAAGATGCATCATTTTTCAAAAAAACAATAGCAGGACATGTTGAGATCTTTCAAGCTCCTTCAACAGCAAATCCCAGCATCTGTCCCCGAGCACGTCATGTTCGACAAATACTTTACGATTTACACAACAAACACTATGCGGCAATACAGCATTTCCCTTTGGCTAGTTGCTTTTCAGCACAGACGCCTCCACGGATCAGGAGCAGCTCAGCTTTTGATTGTACAAACTCCAAGGTCAACAAATGATGTGTAGAGTGTGTCGGCCTTCACTGAAGCTGCAACGTCTGACTTCTTCACTGCATCATAATGCTTCTCCAGCCTGAGCAGAGGAAGTGAACGGGACTGACTGCTGATGAAGATGCATACGTTTTCACACTTCAAAGTCCAGGTGTTAAATTGCTTCTGAGAGATGTTTCTGTCTTTCTGATGGTTGCACTAAGTTCGCTTTGGTCACTCTGTGCGTGCCACATATTGTAAATTAGCTTTCAACACTGTTCTACAGTAATACTTTCAGTTGTTTAGTGTTTAAGATGTAAATTCTTAGTGTAAATATTCAATTGCTGTTACATTCTGTTAAGAAATGGGATCACTTGAATGTGTTTTATAATGCAATTATGATCCCAGAAATTCCTTGTGTATGTATGCAATTCTGTTCAATTATCCTGTGTGAGCCAAAAACAACCTTAAGCATATTTTAAGCTGTGTCACATGGTATATTAGTCATCCTGTACAGAGCTGAAGTAAACATCTTTGTAGTTGAAGATAGCCCGACTCATGTTTAAACACCTTCACTTTATTTATTTTATTGTAAATCATCAAATAAAGTGTCTGGACACTCAAAAGGAGACACACACACAAATAGTTCTCATCATTTCTCATAAATGTTCGTATAAAAACATGACCTGGCAAAGTTGTACTTTCAGCCTTTTATGCAGGCACTGGAGCTTGTATCCGACCTTTGGTGTCTTGACTTCAAACATTCAGGAGCCGTTTTCCACGGCCAACTCCTCTCCAGTAGTGCCGCCATTAACACCAGCTCCAGGCTCAGTACTGATGTGGGGGTCGGTGGGTAGGCAGACTGGCATCTTGCCCGTTGCAGTAACCCTGAGGACGGCCAGCCAGCGCTGTTTGAGGTCCGGGCTATCGCAAGAGAAAGTGTGGGCAGAGCTGGACTGGGTTAGACTGAAACAGGCCTGACCGTGGACCTCCAGATCCACCGCAGAGTCCTCCACACTTGAGCCCAACAGAGGTATGCTGGACACTGGCTTCACATCCTGGAAATGTGGAGGTAACAGTTGTCAACCATCTGCATGCATCTATATTCTATACAGTCAACATAACTGTGGGATTAAGCTTGTTACGGTTACAGAAATGGCAGCATTTCCATTCATCGTCAGCTTATGTGGTCTTGCAGAAGTGGTGATTTAAGAAGAAGTGTGTGCGGACGGCAAGTTCCTACCTCCGGTGAAGTGCACAGGTGAAGGACTGGAGGCTCGGTCCTGAGGATGACACACCAAACCGGCTGCCAGGTCTTTGGGCTGCCGCTGTACTGCAAGAAGCCACTAATCACAGCGTCACGGGACAGCAGAGACGAATCCCACTAAGAGAGAACAAGAAGGGTCAAATCGTTACAATATTTTGCATGGACCACATTAACGTAATCCATCACTATCATCACTAGAGGAGCAGCAGGACCTACACAGAAGTAACCGTTTGATGCTCACCTCAAATATTTTCCTCTTCTTGCCGTCAGCTCTCTCCCCTCTCTGCCGACTCGTCAGGATGAAGTAGCAGGCTTTACACACTTTGTTCAGCTTGTTCCCATCATACTCTAAAGTCACTTTGTTGTCCGAACACTTCCAGCACACCACCTAGAATAGCAGAAGAAACAACTGCTGCTGACTCAAGAAGACACCAATTTGGCTACAGTGTGAATTCAGAGCCGACTTGTCACTCACGCAGCCACAGGCTCGACAGTGATGTCTCCTCCTGGTGAGTGCGTTGAAAGGCTCCTGGCATTTCATACACTCCGTCACCTCGTTGTCCCTGATCCAGCGAGGGGCACGTCGGCCGAGCTCCTCCGTCTGTGACGTACACGTATAACAATTTGGATTACAAACACCAGAGGCCACACAATCGCCTCCACCCTCCGATTTCCACAGTGCAAATACTCTTCAGCTTACTGGATCGTCCACATTCGGCTCCTTGGAAGCCAACTTGAAAGTTTCATTTTTCTTCTGAAATACATCAATCGCCTCCTGGATCACCTGGGCATAAAAGTCACTTTAGAAATACTGACAACAATGATTCTTTTACCAGTTTAAACAACATCTGATGTGTGTGTTGTATTACAAAATAAAAACACCTTAGTACCTTGATCCATTCATATCGATCTTGTTCAGAGCTGGATGAAAAGACATTCAAATTGGATTAAATGTACATCAAATATGCTTACCAATTTACTACAATTAATGCAGCTCAGTTGAACACACACACACACACACACACACACACACACACACACACACACACACACACACACACACACACACACACACACACACACACACACACACACACACACACACACACACACACACACACACACACACACACACACACACACACACACACACACACACACACACACACACACACACACACACACACACACACACACACACACACACACACACACACACAGACACACACACACACACCTGGCTTGCAGCTCAAGGGTCTTCTCCTTTCCAGAGACCTGAAAGGTGTATAGATGGTCTTCATTACGAGTCTGCTGCACCTGCATGCCTTCCACCCCGATTCGGGCGCGCACAGTAAAACGCTGCCCCACCAGGCTGAACTTAGTCGTGCAGCACAGAAGGAAATTGTTGAACTGTAACGAAAATAAACCCCTAAATTGTACAAAGTCACAATCAAAGGCTTACAGATTTGTAATACGCAACACCTCATTTTGTTGGAATTTCAGCCCATTGGTGCATAAGCATCCTTGTTCTAACCAGGAAGAGTTGTCTCTCCATGCAGGACGTGTTCCTAGCAGCAAGTTTGAGCAGGCGACCTTCCCTGAGGAACTCATTGGTGGGATTGACGACTTCCTCCTCTCCGACCATTTCGTAGATCTCCAGCAGCCGCTTCAGGCTCTCCTACAGGGAAACGGGGACACACAGGCCATTTACCAATGTGCTGATGATACACTTCAGCAAGCTGAGGGAGCACATTAGGCAGACACAGGGAAGTCTGGACTTCAGGGCACAAGTGTGGACAGTTTTCATCCAAATGAGACACACTTAATGACAGAAACAGGCCTGTGTGAGACAGCGCCTCATTAACTGGACTGTGACTTATGGCGGCACCCAACTGTGATATACAGTGGATGAGTACAAATACAGCAATTAAACACAGTATTTGTAAATTATATGTTATCAAAGTGACTTACAGCTTTATGGACGGCACTGTTTGAGTGAGTGGCTGCCATGGAAATGGTCTCCAAGGTTTCTGTGGGAGGACACAATGCAAGAAACTCAGACTGCTCATTACAGACATAACAGGCTTTCACAGACAGATGGGCAAAAAAAAAGGAAAAAAGCTAGACTCTGCTACCAATGTGCATGCTCTAATAACAGACATACTGTCAGGGCACATGAGGATCACCATCGTGTTCATCCGGTCCCTCAAATCCTGAACTTTTTCCAGCCGATCTGATCGTCCAACTTACTGTGGGCAAGCTTGTATTCCGCATTATCCTTTGGCAGCCTCTTCAGGTAATCCTTCAGCAGCATCTCATACCGAGGAACCCTCTGGACCGGCTCCAGCATGTGGTGCTGCAGGGTCAGGTTGCCACACACCTCCAGACTCTACAACAGGACAATATAGGAAACATAAACCTGCATGCAAACTCATTTATATCCTGCAAAAAATCCTACAGGCGTATTTTAGATCATTTTAGACTGATCATAGGTGGACTTACCTGTACATCCTGGACAATGCTCTTAAAGGCAGACGACCGCTCGGTCCAGGTCCGCACCAGCTCCATGGCCTGGTCAAAATTCCTGACGTAGTCTGCGTACATCCTTAGGAATGGGGCGTGTTGCAGCAGGACAGTACCCAGGCCTGGTTTCTTATACCTTAAGTTGGTAGAAGGAAGTGTGTACAATATTAAAAAAAAGTGGCAATTCACTGGCTTTTCAGGAGTACATGCAGGCATCTCACATGGAAATGCAAATGTGTGCGCTCATGGCGTGAACACCCACCAGCTGCCGACACAGTTTTCCAGGTCTGGTAGCAGGAACTGGCTGTGAAAGGAGTAAATGGAGGAAGTGTTGGAGAAGATGTTCTTGACCACCTCTGGAGGAAAGGAGCCTTGACAAGCCTCTTCTGTTAGACGCAAGCAGAACACCTGTAGTTGGGGGTTCAAGAAGCAGGACATCATCAATTTCACAGCTATTTCCCTAAGAGGTTGATGTGTGTGTGGGAGGCTTCAGTCATGACACACAGCTGCTTTTGACAGACCAACCTGGTCGAGCAGGTGGAGGCGAGCCACGTACGCCCTCTCCGTCTGAAGGAGCTCGCAGGCTATGTTATACAGTTTCCGCTCTGTGTTGTCCACATCTTTTGGCTCTCCTTCCGTCTCACTCCTTTCGTCCACAGCCTCTTCGTCTTGACAATCCCCCTCAATCCTCTCGCACTCTGGTGGAATCGCCTCATTCCGGAGGCAGGTCAAGTGGGAGTCAAATACCATCGGTGTCTCTCCTTCCTCCCCTTTTTCACCTACTCCCGACCCATTCAGGACATCGCATTCCCTCTGCAGCTTCATGCCATTATTAAGACCTGAGGAATGCTCTTTGCAATTGTTGATTTGATGGGGCACCGATTCATTTGAGAAATGGCTGAGTTTATGGCTATTCGTCTGCCTGCTGATGGCAGACCCACTACAGTTGGCTGATGGCAGGGGCTTCAGAGGAGAACGTTCAGGCTTTTCGTTGAAGGTGCTGGGGAAATTAACTTAGTCAGTATAATGTCAATGATTCATCGCTTTTAGAAACCATTATGTTCTGCCATAGTGTGATCCAGCACATTACCGGTAAGTATTTTGTACATGCTACAGAAAGGTATTTGAGTAATCAATGTGTAAACATGAACAAAAAAAAAAAAGGTACAACCTGCTCTCAGCCAAGTATACGATCAAGTCTGGCACGCTGATAGATTTCTCGGGCCTCTTGTCTTTTTCCTTCTTCACAGAGCCTGGGATCTTATTGAGGCCAAGCCAGGATTTCGAGGTCCTGCTCGGGCTGTAGCTCCCCATTCTTCCCTTAACAGGACTTGGGGTCCGGAGCTTTCCCCAGGGGGGGCTATGGTTCGTCGGGGACAACTTGGCAGGGCTATACCCTCCTTCCCCCAATAGCTTACAGCTTTGATTGCATCTTTTGCCTGGGCTTGGGAACCCTAAGAATGGGCTGCTCGCCAGTTTTGGAATACCTCGAGAATTTCTTGCAGGGCTGATATGAGCTCCAGAGACACTAATGGAAAGACCATTACCCGCCCCTCTAACAGGACTAGGAGAGCCTAGACGGTTCTGTATTGGGCTGAGGTGGGAAACATTTACTTGGCCATTGGCTTCTTGTAACTCCCCGTTTGGGCTGTGCAGCTCCTGTCTGCCCTTAACTGGTTGGATTAGTAGTTCCCCTGTGGCAGGACTGAGGCTTCGATGTACCCCTGCCTGCAGAGGGCTCTGGAGGTGAGCTGGTTTAGGAGGTACTACAAGGGGGAAACAGAATAAACAGGGGGTGGTGTTCCACTTTATTAACTAATAAACTAAACTACTAAAGTACTACAATAACTTGGAGGCACAGGATAGAGTAACATGTCAGTGTTATGTTGTACTTGTATGCACATACCAGGAGCCTGATTGCAATATCATAAGAATAATGAATGTTTATTGAAACAAAATGGGCACAGACAATATGAGGAAAAGGTTTAAAAAAAAAAAAAGAAGAAATGGATTTGGAGCATGAGGGAAAAGGGACAAATTGAGAAGTTACGTCCTCAAAAGGTCAGTTAGATATTCAATATAATGCTGATAGTATGAATACCAATGACGCTTCAGGTCATATTTATTAGCTATTGACAAAGAGGACACCTACCTTGTGGTTTGGAGGGAGATCTCCTCCTTGGGCTTCTTTGGTCACTTTCCTGTGCACCAACTTCAGACTTCGGTTCCAACCCACAGACCCGGTTACAAACCTGACCACAGCTGTACGTGCCACACACTCCACTGCTCATTACTGGAAGACAAATAAAGTCACTTAATGAATTGTGGAAGAGTACATACATCTACAAACATGCCCCTGTATCTCCAGGAATGAAGAGGTTCATCCATTTTGCTAAAGCAGAAAAATGAGCAACACTACTTTAACTATTTAAAGAACATGATTCAGATTTCTTGTTCCTTTTCCTAACCTTCACTTGTAGCATTACATGCACATGGTGAACTCATGACATTATTGAATCCAGTCTATCTGGACTCTCTGAGAGCCATCTAATGATTGTTTTGCTTTACAAAGAAAAAAACCAGCAACAGCAAAGATCTGTAACAAAGTGCAGCATGTGAACTCAGCATGTGAGTAACAAGCCTGGAGCTGCACCCAGAGTACAGGAGGGGACAAATGAGGAGCTCAGCATCCAGCAAAACACAGCCTTGAATATGTCCACTCAAAGTATTCTTAAGAACCCAAGGGAGACGAGAGTTATAAAAGAAGTCTAGATATTATGAAAATGAACAGCAAACATATAATATAACTAATATTGTGTGGCATCTCCAGCAAGATATATCTTTCAAATTGCGTAATTAGATCTTCTTACCCGTTTCCCCCTGAGCTATGCAAGATATCAAATATGGAAATAAGACAGTAAAGCTTTCTAGCTCACTTCTTGTCTTGTGTGTGTGATATTTGTTGGTTGTGCAGTGTGCAAAGCCGACTTTCTCAATAGTGCAAAACTTCTGCTTTCCTACTTCTGCCTTTTCAACACTCACATTTCTGGCAAACGTACAATTTACGTCATTTTGCTGGAGAAGTGATGAGAAACAAATCACCATCACTTTGAATCTGATCCACTTTGATAAGTGCAGAGTCACACATGAAAGGCTGCAATTAACATTTGTCAGTTTAAATTAGTGCCGTCAGTATGAACGGGCAGTTTGGTGGAAGCAGACAGACATTCTTTGGACTGACATATGGGTGGAGCAAAACCCTCCAGTGACACAGAGACAGACAGTGTGGGTGTGCGTGCGTGCGCAGAGTGTTACAGATTTAGAAGGACTAGTCCAAAATGTCCTAAAGACGTTTTGTACTGTAAATCTTTGCAGGTACGTCAGCCTCTTCAATAACACTTAACAGCTGAGAAGGCTGACAACATCTCACTTACTGAAATCCTCTACTGCACAGCTGATCATGTTCCATCTTGTCATCTGTATAATGCTGATAGTATATAGAATTACACTAATGTCGAAGCAGTAGTAGAGTGTCAAAAAGGTTTTTTAATTAAATGTCATAAAAGACACTTCTCATCATAGACCGCATTACTACAGTGCGTTTCAATAAGCCTTTACATCAAGCCAAACTATTTGCATTATACAGCTTGCAGTAAACCAAACCACTATGGAATCTTGAATCAGATAGTACCATTGGAGCAAAAGAGACGTATACATCTCCAGTGAAAATCTGAACACATAACTCTGCCTCTGTAGAGAACAGAGGGCTGTTTGTCTGTGTGACTTTGCCTGTGTGTCTTGATAGCAGCAGTTTGTCAAAGTCCAGGCTGAATCAGGGTAAGAGACATTTCACTGCAGTAATCCTGCAAGTCAACACTCAGCCAGCAAGCGTGCAAATGAAATATTATACATGTGCCCACACAGCAAAATAACTATACAGTAAATAATACCAGGGATATGTTCAATACAATACAGGACTCTATGTGATGTCGGTTTAGGCAATCAAGTCAGTAACGTAATTGCTTTTGGGGGCTTATTGTGCTGGATAGGACCTTTATACTGCCATTGCTTGCCCTTTGACTCAACCTCTGCTCATTTTAAAGTACGAGTGTAATTTGATACAACTTTATGAAACACATTTTGAGCTCAGTCATTTATCTACTAAAAGTGCCAAACAT
This sequence comes from Genypterus blacodes, assembly GCF_046128005.1. NCBI lineage: Eukaryota > Metazoa > Chordata > Actinopteri > Ophidiiformes > Ophidiidae > Genypterus > Genypterus blacodes. The sequence goes on from NW_027466821.1 coordinate 4,160,092, forward strand.
TTTCTTCTTCTACCTTCCTCCATTCAAAGATAAAGACAGTTTCTCCTTCTTTCGTTTAGTGCAAATGGAAATCTTTGGGTTTTTGAGCAGATCACCTGACAAAAGGTGAATACGTCACTTTGGGCTGTGTGAGCTTATGACTGGCATTTGTCAGTTCTGTCACAATATCATCAATGGAGAGAAGAAAAAATCAATAAAAAGGTTTAATCAATGTTATCATGCCTTGATAACTTTGTAGGCATGGACAGGGAGGATAAGATAGTTAAGTATTCAGATTATTGTTATGTTGCACCACTTAAAACAATCAATGACCATGTTAAAACTGAGTCAGCTATTTTTCCAGTTAATGCCATTTGACGGCAAATTACATATATAAATACATACATACATACATGTATACAAGTTGGTGTCCTTTATCAATGGTCTTTACCTGGATACTTGACCTTTATCCTTTCAGTATCTAATGTTTGTGCTCAAAACAGACCTGTCCATCTAATTTGGCTAGTAAAATTACAACAGTGGCAACATATATTGAAAGTTTTAAAGGAATATAATCGCCTCTGTCCTTTCTTTATAAGGTTTCTAATCTATTTCCAACCGCAATTATTATTTTAAAACTACTCCTGCTTTCACCAGGTGCACTAATTAGATATATTTTAGGGGCACAGAGCTTCGTACTTGTCCTTTATTTGCCAGCTGTGCGTCAAAAATGAGATGCGTGAAGAATATAAACAATTAATTATTAGAATCTTTGAAGTAAAGCACCAGGCGGTTCTCCTGCGGTGTTTACCTGCTTGTGAGGCGTGATTGTCGGCTGCGTCACCTTTCACCTTCCGTCTCACCGCGGCGCGTCTGAACTCATCCGCCTCCCGGCCAACGTGCAGAGTCAAACTATTCCTCTTCTTCCGGTCGAACATGGTGACAGAGTAACTAATTTAGGACTTTTGCCAGTGATTTGCTCTTACAGGCGCTATTTGACAAATTGACAGCGGGACGACAAACCATTGACCGCAATACATTTAACTTTAAAAGGTCGATTGAGCCGCGCCCCTTTAGGTTTAGCCACGCCCCTTACAAACAACGACTAACCAGCTGACTCAAAGCTTAAATTATCTTGATGAGGATGAAAATGAGTGAAATCAATCTTTGACAAGTCACATATAAAGACGAATAAAGCAATAAAGGAAGACAAATACAGAGGCGGCATTTTTAAGAACGCATAATAATTATTCTCCCTCCACGCTGTGACTAAACAGAAGGTTCCACCGAGATTTGAACTCGGATCGCTGGATTCAGAGTCCAGAGTGCTAACCATTACACCATGGAACCCCGCAGTGTCCCTGGCCCTCTGCCAAAACACGCTGTCCACAAACTGGACTACAATTGAAATATTGTTTTGATGAAATTCAGCCCGATGTCGAAACGTTTTCTATCTGGAAGTGATACCTGGATAGGGACCCGCTACAAGCAAGGCAGCGTAACTTCTCCACTAAACTTCCCCAGGATGCGGAGGCTATAGAGCAGGGGTATTCAACTCAAATGTAAAGAGGTCCAGTTAGAGAAAATTTCTTGCAGCAAATGTCCGAAAGATCATAATGTCACTAGTATTTAGTGTGATATATGTTTAAGTAGCCTCGTGGTTGTATCAACATCGGCGTGTAATCAATACCTGACTGTCAATCAAATGAATTCAGTACGATTCAAAAACGTTTAGATAATATTGTCATGTAACATAGAACACATATTTACCAAGTAAAAGTAGGGCTGCATTTCAAAATAAGTATAAGTATTAAATAAATAAATAAAATGGGAAAATTCTGCATGTTCAAATAAAGGGCTTTAATTTCAATTGATCGCATGATTTGCTGCGATTAATGGCATTGTTAAAAAAAATTCAATAATGAATTCAAAAGTAGTGTATTTCGCACTTTTATTAAGTTCTGCAATATGAACAAAAGTGCAATAACATTTGGTTGCAAACACTAAAGTAAGTAAATAATTGAATAGCTTTTTAACTGCCATGGGGCAGGGTGTTTACGTTTGGTGTGCTTTACTATTTCTGAATGTTTAATTGTTAAATAGTAGTAGTTGATGTTATTTACATTTGTAGTAATATTGTTGTTATTGTCATAAAAGCTGGTGGCACTATGAGGAAGACTGTGAATGCTGTGCACATTCCCCCCCCCCCCGGTTTCCGCATCCGTGCTTCCGGTTATTCAACGAGTTGTCTGGCAGGCAAGGACCGTATTCACAGCACACACAACAATAACACTATAAATAACTACATCTAAATGTTAATAACATCAACTACTACTATAACTACTTAACTAATTGTTAACAGAACAATAAGTAGTTATACTTTATTGATCTCAAACAGACCCCACATGGGGTGTATGAGTGGGACGATGTCTGGGTGCAGGGCGCGGAAGTGGTACATAATCGTCACTGGTCTATCATGAGAACGAAATAGGAGATTCGTACTCGGATCGCTGGATTCAGAGTCCAGAGTGCTAACCATTACACCATGGAACCTATACTACCCTTCGCACAATATTTGTATCAAAACACCAATTGCAACGAGAACAAGGACCTGAACGTCGCACATACTTTTTTCAAAACATACACACAAACAAAGGCAAACAGATATCAAGACTGTTACTCTGACAAAACCGAATGTCAAATAACTTTTGGTTATTCATGTATTTATGTGTTACCAATATCAGTTTATATTGTTACTTGAGGTTTTACAGTCAGAATGAGACTTTTGACGTTTGGTGTATTGTGTTAAACCGCTCTTCCTTACTTTGTAGGAGTGCTTTCTGCCATGTCAGACAGCAGCATATTAGTAGTAGTAGTAGTAGTAGTTTAGGCTGCGAAGCGGTACAAAAAAAGGTACCTGTCAGAAGTGGGATTCGAACCCACGCCTCCAGGGGAGACTGCGACCTGAACGCAGCGCCTTAGACCGCTCGGCCATCCTGACATGTTTGACGTGTTACATAAGACATATTAAGTTTCAAGCAAAGAAACGACGCTCTGGCTGGGTCTGTTATAATTGTTCTGTCTTTGACACATGGGTTAAATTGTGGAATAGATGAGTTGGGATTACTAAAGCATCAACACTCGGTCTTTATCATATTTATCCATTGATTCACAGTTAAACCTGCGTGTAATAACTTCCCGTAAACACTCACACAAGTCAGCTGAACTAAATAAAAACGGATTGTTAAAGATTTCTCAAAAACACGACTTTGTTTTAATTGTAGTACCCAATGTAAACCACTAGATGGTAATGGTGGCTATCAAACACATACGTTTGTTTCTGCATTGACATATTTCGATTAAATGTTGTCAAGTACGACACATGACTTGAGGTTGTTGAAAAGCTTTATCCCTCTTAAAGACAGGACAGTGGTTTGGTTAGGCCTTGCATATATAAAATATATAAATATAAAATCAAAAAGACGGCATAGTAATACATTCTATTTTCGAGAGCGAGAGAGAGAGAGAGAGAGAGAGAGAGAGAGAGAGAGAGAGACGGTGCAGTCTGTGTGCAGCAGCAGTAGCAGAAGCGCGGCAGACGGCGGACCGCACCTCTGCTCCCATCCTCCGTTCTTCCCCTTTATTTGTGATTTGCTCATTCCGTTTCTAATCGGTCATCGGGCTCGGAGAGATGTCGGCCAGATCGGGATTTTACCGACAGGAGCTGAACAAGACCGTGTGGGAGGTTCCCGAGCGGTACCAGAACCTGACTCCGGTGGGCTCCGGTGCCTACGGTTCTGTGTGGTGAGTGTGCGTGTGTGCGTGTGTGTGTGTGGGGCGAGGCTGCACAGCCGTATCATGTGGACTGTACTTGTGATTATGATGCATCAGCACAGAGTGTGTGTCGCCTGGTTCTGTCTCCTGTGAAAACTGTCTGTAGAATGAAACATATGTCACATGAAGTCTGTGCTACATCTTTCTCTCTATCTATCTATCTATCTTATTTCATTATTTACTACCAAATGTTATCCTGCTTATGTCATCCTGGATACGGCAGACAGCAATGCCATAACAACATAATCAGAACATAGAATTTAAAAAATGTACATGTAGCACAACATGTAATGTCAGTTAAACTGCGTTGCAATATGCAAATTCATGAGTGTCTTTGGTGTTAAAGATAGAACAGGTTTGTATTGATTTAATGCTACTTGAAATTCTAAATAGAGATGATAGATAGACAGACAGACAGGCAGACATGCAGATAGATAGATAGATAGATAGATAGATAGATAGATAGATAGATAGATGGATAGCCATTTACATGTAATATGATTTTTGATTTGTGTCTGTATTGTTATGTAACACAACAACATCAATGGTTTCCCACAGCTCTATGTGTTCCTAATTCTGTGGGTGTAAGGGAATTCAGAGGGAGGTAGCATCAGCACAGGAATTTCCCAAACACACCTTTCTACCTCCACACCTCCCTACACACACGTACACACACACACGTACACACACACACACACGTACACACACGTACACACACACACACACGTACACACACGTACACACACCCACACACACACACACACACACACACACACATACAAACATTCTGCTCCATCAGGAACAACTCTGCAGAGATTGTGAAGTACCTGCGCTCACTTGGCACACTGCAAGTCTGCATCAAAGCCAGTTGTTATGAAACAAGCTGGTCCATCATAATTTGGCATATATGTAATTAATGGGGTGTGTGAGACACTGAACACACACCTCTCTGTCTCTCTTTGTATGCATCAACCTTGCAACATGCAATTGCTTTAATTTTGGACCACTCTGTTCTAGTCAGTGGGGGTCCCTGTTGCCATGGTGAGGTGCCATGGTGATAGGGACCATAGTCAATATAAATTAAGCTGTAATTGAAGCATGATGTTTGTTGCTGTCAAAGACAATGTGAAGAGAATGGTTTGTAATGCCGTGTTTGTTGGTGTGTTGTACACAACAACACTGTGCAACTCTGTACGTCCTAAAGGGGAAACTGCTCAGCCTTGAAGAAACTGAGCCTAAGTCTTGTGGGATCGGATTCTGCCACAATATCTGAAAAAGTCCAAAGATAGCTGGTGGAGCCTGGCAGCTAGAAAACAGATCAATCAGTGAACTGTGGGGAGTTTAGATGACGTCGTGACTCATTGCTTCTGGCATTTCCCAAACTATCCACACCGTCATGTATCAAATGTTTTGTTTCGGTGCCAAAGGAAGAATGATTCTGCAAATTCAAGCATCTGTCAGATAGAAGATGGGATAAATGTTAAAGGCTAAAGCAAATACTTGTCAGACGTTTGGAATTCTTCGAGGATGTTGTTCTAGGTTTTACTCTGTTGGAGAGTGAAACTGGACTGTGATGAACGTGTCTCAACAAAAGAAGAAGCAGACTTAACATGGGAGGGAAACAGTAGTTGATGTTTAGACAGACATGGTTCCGTCCGTCAGTCGGTAGGTTTAGTTCAGATTGAATTCTTCTTGGTACCATCCAGGAGCTCTAAATTTTAATCTAGCACTTACTTGTTCTGGCAGAGAACACCCACCCACATCCCAAATGTTTTAGACTTTGCAAAAACTCCTTCTTGAATTGGACACAGACACTCACAAAGGACCTTCCGCAACATACAACCGCTCCCCCTAATATCAGCCTGCATTGTTGCTGATCTCCAGCCTTTGTCATTGACTTTTCTTGGTAAGGCTTGTGCAGATAGAGAAGTGGGGGATGGGGGCTCAGGGGGGGGGGGGGGGGGGGGGGGAGATGTGGGAGATGGGGGAGATGGGAATCGCTCCAGGCATTGGGGATGCTCAGGAAACCAGTTCGCATTATTTATCTCATATAGTAGTACGGTCTCTGGGCGAAGCCTCTTGAGATGGCATGCCTGAGGTCAAGGATCCAACAAGCTTGCATTAGGTATTACTCGCTATCCCATGGGAGCAAACAAGACATATGGATGCAGGAATAGAGTTTAGAGAGAGAGAATGATACGGCAGCTGTGAGGGAATGTACAGTATAAGTTACTGAGAAATGATTGAGTACAGAGCACAGACATACGCAAGCATGCAAATCCACATACGTGAGCCGTGAATACAAAGCATATATAAATACAAAGAGTACAAAGTCTTTTGTCTCCCCAAAGTCAAACACTGTCTCGTTTTCGTCTCACCATCCTCCTGATTCTGATTCCCCGAGATAAAATCTGGTCGAGATTGAATATCATAGAAGAAGACGATCACGGTGGCTTTCATCCAGTGTGTGTTAGCTACATCTCAGGCATGGCACGTTTCATTTAGATAACTATGAATAAAACATGACTACTTTATTCTGTCCTGACAACAGGGTTGTGTCTCTGTTTGTCAGGTTGTTGATTACAAATATAATAGAAGTGTGCAGAAAGAGGGAGGATTTGTTTGATTTGTTGATGATCTCTGCTACCGAACTGATGCCTGTGTGTTGATCCTGTGATCCTGTGCATAGATATCTGTGTGTGCATCTTGAATCTCATAGTAGATATTCTCCCCTCCTCCCATCCCCCGCTCCCTCTGTTTATGAAAGCTGAAGTGCATTAATAGCTGGAAATTTTAAAAAAAGGCTCAGAGACAAAAGCAGAGGAGGGAAATCGATGTCCCGGCTCGGCTCGGCTCGGCCGATCAGGTGGCCATGTAAGGAAGCTGGCAGGGACGGAGAGGGATGAAGAGGGAAGGAGGTATGTGCACGAAGGCCTGGTGTTCGTCAGGGTAAAGGACGGAACTAGCTGCCCCCCGGCCTGGCTGGAAGCCCAGCGGGGGCATCTGGTCGGGCAGCAGGTGATTTCCAAGGCGGCAGGAAAAGCAACCGTACACAAACCCCGGCGGCCAAGTTTACTGAAGCGTGCAGGTATTATCCATCACAGCGGAAGAGATGTTTGTGTGGGATTTGTATGGCGACCAAAAGGAGATATAAGCCATTTGGTGTCTGTGTGTAAAGTGAAATGGTTACGGGTTCTGGTTTTCTGTTCCTAAGACGTAAACATCCGTTCCTTTCAGCGTTTCACTTCTTCCTCCTCTGTCTGTGTCTCCCTTATTGCTCAATCCTCACCCGCCCCTGTTTTCTTCCTGTTTATTAGTTCCTCTCTCTGATGGCGAGCATTGAAAGACTGGCAGGCCTGAGCACCCTCACCCCCTCCCCTCTCCTCTCCTCTGGCAGCAGTGCTCAGGGTTGGATACACTGAGTGACATTTACATTTCAAAAAGAGGGCAGAAAAAATAACAAACGGCTGCATGTTTGCAATATACCCGACCTCCCTACTCTTCTTCTGTCACGTCCTCTGTCTCTCCCAACTTTCTGTGGATTTAGATAGGATGCGGTTGATATAGATGCGATTCCTCTGTGGATTGTGTGATTTATGATGACAAAGCATCACGTCAAATCACTATAAAGGTTACCAAGAAGTTAAAAACACAAAATTACGATACGTCAGAAAGAGAGATTCACTGTTGTGTCAGCACACAGTCCTCACTCTGAAATGCGAAGGTTTCAAATACAATATTGGTCTTCATCCAATCCTATATCATTTTTGTTGAATTGGCATTTTTCTTGTTTTCTAGACAAACTCTATGCAACCCAACACATTCTAAACTAAGCAGCAGAATATCACATCAGCTGATATGGAAGGAAAAACTGGAAATTCAGGTTCAAATCACTCCCGAGCGAGTTCAAGTATGTCTGATTTGCCCTTTGTGTCTCTGCCTCTGTGTCTCCCTCTGCAGCTCGGCGTACGACGTGCTTCTTCGGCAGAAGGTTGCGGTGAAGAAGCTCTCCAGGCCTTTTCAGTCGCTGATCCACAGCCGCCGCTCCTACCGGGAACTCAGGCTGCTCAAGCACATGAAACATGAGAATGTTAGTGCTTCTTATGAAAACGCAGCGAGCCAGCCAGAGATATGTAGCACTCCGCTCATTTCCGCCCGAGCTGTTATTGATCGGCCCTTCCCCTCTCTTGTCTCTTTTGTCTCTTGCAGGTAATAGGGCTGCTGGACGTCTTCACACCTGCTGCTACTTTGGAAGACTTCAACGAGCTGTAAATCCAAACGCTTTTTCCTCCCACTTTTCTGCAAAAAATGTAACAATTCTGATATTAGAGAGGAAGCGGCGGGGGTGTGTGTCTATGCGGATCCTTCTTGGGATTACAGGCGTGTAGAGGTGTCTGACAGGTTGCCATGGCAGCATCCCCACGTTCTCTCTCTATACCAGCACCCCCTGCCTTCTTTGACAGACGTACGCTCTCTCCTGTTCCAGCTACCTGGTGACGAACCTGATGGGTGCCGACCTCAACAACATCGTGAAATTTCAGCGCTTGTCAGACGAGCATGTGCAGTTCTTAATTTATCAGCTTTTACGTGGACTCAAGGTAACTTAATGCATCATGATTTATGGTTTTTGATGTGTGGAACTGTTTTCCACCATTCTCCGGTATGCCTGGTTATCGTGGGACGGGCAAAGGTCTCCCCTCAGACGGGGTCTCTAGCTGACATGGCAGTGTTGACCCTTGTCTCACGTGTGTCGTCTCTCTCCTCATTCCTCCCCCCAACATTCCCAACTGATCCATCCCCTCCCCGTTGAAACAGTACATCCATTCAGCGGGATTGATCCACAGAGTGAGTGCCTTCTCTCCATCCCGCTTGTCATACACATTTCCTGTTTTCGTTACTCTATTCATGTTCCTCTCATCTTCGGTTTGCAATCCCTCCCAGGACCTGAAGCCCAGTAACGTGGCCGTGAACGAGGACTGCGAGCTGAGGGTACAATCCATCTCCGGCTTATTGAAAAACCTTTTAGACCTTTTCCAGTCTTTGTCTTTCTAACCCTCAACGAACTGCGCGCCCGTTCGCAGATTCTCGATTTCGGATTGGCCAGGCAGACGGACGACGAGATGACAGGGTACGTGGCGACTCGTTGGTATCGAGCGCCGGAGATCATGCTCAACTGGATGCATTACAATCAGAACGGTGAGGAGCTTTGATCTTTGAGAAATCCTAAGCGAGCTTTTGAAGCCACAGTGATAACATGAACATCTCCAATCTCTTCATCTCTTGATCTGTGTTTCAGTTGACATTTGGTCGGTGGGATGCATCATGGGAGAGCTGCTGAAGGGAAAAGTCCTTTTTCCTGGCAGTGACTGTATCCTGATCGCAGCCTTTTTTTTGTACTTAGTAGTAACCTTCCTTTGCCTCTTTAAGTGCCCTGCGGATGTTTTACAGACCCTCTTGTGGATTTGCATTACAATCCCGGGCCTTGAAGGGGCGGTGCATCAACAGAGAGAATCGCAGAGTGAATGGCAGCGCTCACAAAAGCCTGAATTATCTGGGGTCTTGTATTTGACGTCCCAAAGCGGAGTTTAAACCAGTTTGATTTACTGCTGGCCGTCTGTTTGCTGGACTTCAGCTGTCTAGACTCTCCAGCAGTGCTCAGCAAGAACAAAGCTTCCGCCTCAATCACTTGTGATGAGAGACTGTATGAGTTTCACAAATCTCGATGGCCCTTAACTCCTTCCCGCTCTCAGATATCGACCAGTTGAAGAGAATCATGGAGGTGGTGGGGACTCCGACGCCCGAGCTCTTACAGAAGATCTGCTCTGAACACGTGAGAGGAGAACCAGATTGATAATTCAGTCAAGTGACACGTTTCTTTTTATTGAACTGTCCATACGTGTGCGGGCGCTACGAGTTTGAACGTTTCTGGGGGTTTCTACGGGTTTTGTGTTTTACAGGCTCAGAAGTACATTCAGTCTCTGCCCTTCATGCCTCAGCAGGACCTGGGAAAGATCTTCAAAGGAGCAAATCCACTCGGTGGGTGAAGCAGCGCAAATTGAATTATCAATGTCTGTTAACTCGATTGTCGGCTTTGAGTAGCTACTACAGATCAAATCACTTCCTCCATGTTGCTGATTGCCAGGATGCAGATTTCACAGACTGTGCTGCTGTTGACTCAGGACTTCGACTAGAATCAGACATAAACCAAAAAAAAGAGGACGTGAGACTTAGACATCTTCCTCTCTCTCTCTCTGTTTCTCTCTGTCAGCTGTTGACCTGTTGAACCGCATGCTGGTTCTGGACTGCGACGGGCGGATCTCTGCAAGTGAAGCTCTGACCCACCCTTACTTCTCGCAGTACCACGACCCTGACGACGAGCCGGAGGCCCCGCCCTACGACCAGACGCTGGAGAGCAAAGACCGCACTCTGGAGGAATGGAAAGGTGAGCGACCAAAAAGAAAGTTTGTAAATAACAAAACAAGACCGCAGGGAAGATGGTACAGAACAGCTCACGTCTCACTTCCTGTTTTGAAGCCATTTTAGTGTTTCAAAGCTTGATTTGTAAGAGAGGATGTTCCACTGAGATGCGTAATGAGGTTTGGTATTGTGCAAATACTTCTGTGTTCGCATGGGTGTTACCGGAATACTGATGACACACCGAAGATACAGGCCTGTTGGGGTTTGTGGACATTTGGTGGTGGTTGTAACATCGCACAGTATATTTATGACTCATTTCCAGTTCAGCAGGGAGGTGGTGAGCTGGGAAAGGCCCTGGTGCTGATGTAAATCCTAGTGGACAGCGTAGATTTGCCTGATGTGCATTTTAATTTTCGGTCTCTTTGATAGACCATGATATGCTGACCAAGCACATCCGTAATGGCGCAATAGCTTCATTTCCCTGTTTTTCCCTCTTTTCATCAGTTTTGTCGGCACTAACACATGTATTTGGCCTTCTTCTCCACCCACCCTCCCACCCACGTCCACAGAGTTGGTCTTCGAAGAGGTGAATAGCTTCAAAGCCGCCGTCAGCAAGCCTGACAGCCTTCAGGTGGAGCAGTAAGACTGTTTCCTGCTCCGCGTCCGCCCCTTGACCCCGGAGAGGGACCACCCGGTCCACTTATCGGCGCGAGGGGGGGGAGCTGGAAAAGAGTGAAAGAAAGAGAGTGTGTGTGAGAGAGAGAAGGAGAGAAGGAAAGAGAGAGAGATAGAAAGAGAGAGAGAAAGAGGGAGAGAAAGAGAGAGATGCTGCACTCCCAGCCGGAGAAATCGCTGCATTCCCTGGACGCGGCGCTTCCCCCTCCGCTCAATGTGACTGTGATCGATTGCCTGTCATGAGTTCATTTGTGTGACGGGGGTGGGGCAGTCGCAACAGGATCGGCTGGACACTATTGCAATTACAGGGAGTGTTTTAGATCCACATAGAAAGCGCTAGCAACCCAGAGAGTTGCTCCCTCTCATGTTCCCTCTCCAGGTCAGACAGAAAGTGAAGACCAGTCGTACTTTGGCCCGGATCAGGGATCACAAATGGGAGCAACTTTATGGACCGGAATCATGTTTACAGGCTGGTCACCGGAAGGCAACGAGAGAGAGACAAACGCACACTGGAATCTCCAAGCATCAACAGAAGACCGTCAGACCGTCATGACAAATGCCATAAGCAGTCACTCCTTAGACTTTTATGTACAAAGTCTCGGTTAAAGGCCTTGCAGCAATGCTATAACGTGTCACATAACAGCTTAGCCTGCATACTACTGCATGATCTCTGTGCGTTTCTATCATACAGCTGTATTATAGACATTAAGACTGCTTATTGCATCTGCCATATTGGTGTAAACCAGCCTTAGGACTGACGGTCCAAGTGAAGTGAAACCAAGAAATGTGACCAATTTTCAACTTGTTTTATCTACTGTACAAAAAAAAATAGTACAAAAAGCAAAGAAAAATACTGTTCTTCCTCAGATGAAAGTTATCTTCTCCTGCTTACAATCTACAATCTAGTAAACTGTGCTGTTAGATAACAAGGTGTTCAATATACGAGCTGGGACAGATTTACAACCTGCTGTGGGTCTATGTTTACAGTATGACCTCACTTCTCATACGTCTGCTGGTGGCATCCAGTGTTTCTGATCACCCGGTGGTTCTGGCGCCAGTCTGTCAGGTTTCCATAGTGACTTACAGCTGTGGTTTTTGTTTACACCGATTGAGATTTCGGGACATTTTGGTAATCTGTCAAACTGTTGATTCCTATTATGCAGCCATGTTTGGATGTAAATGGCAATCTGGGAGCTAAATATTGACCTTTGTTTTGGAATTTTCATAAAGCATAAATCTATAATACTTAATAGGAATCAATTCACATATCAATCCAACATTCTGAACTATGAATCTGGGTACTTTAGTGATGCTGGTGATGGTGTGTAACTTGTTGCAACATTATCATAGCTATGATCGTATGAAGGAATGAGTTCAATGGCTGTAAATCATTAAAACCAAAAAAACAGATGACTCCATTACTGCAGTTTTAGGTCTGAAACATCTTCGCTAAAGTAAAAATAATCTGAGTAGCTGTGTGGAACATGGGGCAGTGTGTAATTTGTAACTCCGCCCCATGTGTAAGCCCACCCCAGGATCCAAGCTTGGCATTAACTAACTGGTGATCGGAAAATGACTGGTTGTTGCTGAACTGCTTGTAAGCGCAGTTAAAAACACACCTGCAGAAGGACTGTCAAAGGTCAAACGTCATGCAATGAAAAACTGTTCTTCTCAAGCCCCGCCCACTAAACTCAACCAGTGAGATTATTTCTACCTGAGGGAAACTTTTATACAGTTATAATATGAGTTCAATATTTTGCTGGGCTCTGTAAAAACTCATTCGAAGGCAAAGAGGAATCTATAATCTATAATGGTTTATGCTGGAGTGCTACATGTAGCCTTTTTAAAGCCTATTATAAAGTAACAGGACGGATAATGTTGAATTTATAGTTCAGAGGGATCAAAAACTTCTGTATGTGTTCGGTGTCTGAATGTAAAAGTGTTATATGCACACGAGGATGTTGTAAATGTGGTCGACTTGGACTGGCAACTGCAAACTGAATGTAAAACTGTATACTGTATGTATCCAATGTATGTATGTTACAAGTTAGACGTGTCTTTTGAATACATGGCGGCATGTGATTCAACGGAACATCCATTTCCAGTCGCTGAGCTGAATGTCAACTCTTGATCAAATGACTTTTTCATCCATCATCTACGGGTAACATGGCAGTATGGCTTCACCGAATAAACGTCGTCATTTCTGTTTGCTAGTCTATTTGTGGTGGCACCTGATGTTTGTGTGTGTAGGACAAAAGATGAGTCAATGTGTTGACACTGTAAAAACATTACAAAGCATAATTACATTCAGTCAAAGTTCCAAACTAAATTTAATCCCCATTTATGTTTGAGAAATATGACAAAAAAAGTTTAAGTAATTTAATTTAATTTAATTTATTGATATAAATTGGAAGAGTTGGGACAATGTCAACCAATCAAAAACAAATCTAAATTTTAATTAAAGAAAATAATAAACTTCAAGAAAACTATTTCAGAATAAAATCAATTCATTCATTTACTATTCAAACAGATACTGTTTGGCTTGTCTGTAGAAATTTCCTGAATCATTCTACACTACGAGTTCCACGTGCGGTACACACACCACAGTTTGAGAACCCTTAGTGTGTACCATCTCAACCCGACACTGATCGTTAGCGCGCTGCAGGAGCGTTATTGGAGCATTATGGGGGTCATGATCAGGGCTCTACTTTTGGGGGCAGGCAGATGTTTTGTGACTCACATTTTAGACACACCCATAGACTGCCCCGGGCGACCAGGGGCCACGGTGTGTGTGTGTGTGTGTGTTTGCGTGTGTGCGTGCGTGTCCGTGTGCGCGCGCGCGGTGTGTGTTTTAGGGGGTTGGGTGACGAAAAAGTGGTCCCCCTGCTTCATCTGGAGGAATTCTGCGTCTCGCCAAGTTTCAGCTGCGGGTTCGCACGCTGCGCCTCTTGGATGCGCGTAAAAACAAACAAATTCTCCGTCTCTTGCCCGTGAGACGACGAAGCGGACACGAGGCAGGACCTGAAGCCGACAAACACACCCTGACCTCGGCCTTGTCACGTCGGTAGACCATGGCTCTGCGGTCCAGGACGGGATTCTACCGGCAGGAGGTGAACAGAACCGTGTGGGAGGTTCCGGAGCGGTACCGGGATCTGAAGCAGATCGGGACAGGAGCGTACGGGACCGTGTGGTGAGACTCTACTGAGAATAAAACGATCTTAACTGCTCAGACAACTGTTGATTTAATGTATTTAACAGCTGTAATGAAGAACAGCCAAACCGTCATATTTGGTGAACACTTGCTGTATTAAATGCATATTTTACTGGCGGCTGTTTGCATTTCAAATTACATCAAATACAAAGGAGATTTGGAATTGGCATTTTAAAGTGTACAAATCAAAATACTTGATCAAACTCCCTCCTCTGACCCTTTTCATAACTTGGCAAAGATCATAAAATATAGGAAAATTACAACAAAATGTAAAATATTACTTAACCCAGCATTTAAGTTTTGTAATTAGTATCTGTTTACTTTCATTTTTGATTTAATTTTACCCTTAGTATTTCGGTTTTTCCATCTCACTAATATGAGCAGTGGTAGTCTGGGTGGGATGTTAAGCATTGTAGTGGTGCACAGCTGGCTCTGCGGGGCCTCCCTCTGCATTGTGCTGTGTGTGGATGAGGGTCAACAAAGGAAAAGATCCTTGGCTCATTGTTTGGGAGAAGTCAAAGACCCCCTGAGTTAATGCAAAGGACACCGCAGTGCTTTGTCTGTATCACACTGCAGAGTTTTGTTCCAAAATGAGATATCGACCACTGTTTTTAAAAAGAAAATGACTTGTGTGCTTCCTGATCGACTGGCTGCAACAAAGGATCAGCACATTCTGGGTTGGAGTCAGTCAACTGAAGACATTTGCTATAAAATATTGCTTTTGTGCTTCTTACCGGCCCATTATGGATTTACCCCAGATGCATTTATTCTATAAAACCACATTGATACCCTCCAGTTCTATTATAAATCAGTATGCGCTTCATACTGAATCATTCTTACCTAACACCACAATTGAGTATATTGCGTTTTGTAGCATTATTGCCTTTTTTTATTGGTTTCTGTACCTGCTGCATTGTTCTCATGCCCCCACGGGAATCAATAATGCTGCACCATAAGGATTTCATTTTTTCCCATTCCTACATTTAAATGCTACTGCAAATGTTAATTGGACCTGTGTGTGTGTACCTGTTTGCCACAGTTCAGCGTGGGATCGCCGTTCAGGGTCACAGGTCGCCATCAAGAAACTTCACCGGCCTTTCCAGTCCAAGCTGTTCGCTAAGAGAGCCTACAGAGAGCTGCGACTCCTGAAACACATGAAGCACGAAAATGTGAGAACTGAAGTTGCTCTTAAAGACCAAAAACATCTTAAATATATTTACAATTTGAATGATGTGGCTGAATGCTTTGCCCACCGTATTGTACCTGAAATGCTATAATGTTAGACCTTTATAGCAGCCATGATGGGGAACGACAGCATGAAATTAGTGAGTGATCATAAACCTGGTAAATGTCAGGTTTTAGTGTCGCTCCCTCCGAATCTCTGACGCTTTATAGCAATTACAGGTTTAGGGGACACATTTGAACTGTGCGCTCCTATATTATTTTGTATAGAGTTGCTACTAAATCATCATTCCTCGTCCCAACAGGTGATCGGACTTCTGGATGTTTTCACGGCTGAAATCGCGTTGGACCGGTTTCGGGACTTGTGAGTTGGCAGTCATTCCTCAAGGCTAAGCAAAGAGAGTGTAGTCGCTGTCCTGTTTTGATCATGTTCCTCCTCTCTGCTCTCTCTCCCCTCCACAGTTACCTGGGGATGCCGTTCATGGGCACCGACCTCGGCAAGCTGATGAAGCTGGAGAGACTGTCGGAGGAGAGGGTGCAGTTCCTCGTCTACCAGATGCTGAAAGGACTCAAGGTTAGAAAACGTTCAACATTTTTCGGCTCATTTGACTGTGCTGTACTTCTAATTTTGGGATTTCCGAATCTATTATCTATTATTTTAATCAATAAACAGCAATGTAATTATATAATAACTTCATAGAGTATAAGTTTCATTGCATTATACGCAGCTCCCTAATGTCTGTGTTGTCTGTCCCTCTTCAGTATATCCACTCAGCGGGAATCATCCACAGGGTGAGTGAACTTTGACCTTTCACCCTCTGAGCGCTGGGGGTGGGGCTCTTTACTCCTTTTTTCCCACCCAGTCCCATTCATCCCGATCTGCAGTGTGTGTTCATGGGAATTTCGTGGAAAGGCTTTAACAATAACAAAAGAATTGGAATTGGTTTTGAAATTTGTGTAAAAATGTTGCATATCCTGTTATGTTCTATTCCACAGGACCTTAAACCTGGGAATTTAGCCATTAACCCAGACTGTGAATTAAAGGTATTCCAATATAACACATCGCCACCTAGAGGGGAACTTTATACACCTCTCTGTCTTTTTGAAGTTACACCTGTGCTCATTTCTTTGATCCAGATCCTGGATTTTGGCCTGGCGAGGCAGGCAGATGCAGAAATGACAGGATACGTGGTGACGCGGTGGTACAGAGCACCTGAGGTCATCCTCAACTGGATGCACTACACACAAGCTGGTAAACGCAGGAGATATTCTGTCCACAGGAGGGCAGTGTATAACATAGAAATTGCTGGGAAATACTTAGCGTGTCCTGTGTGTTGCAGTGGATCTGTGGTCGGCGGGTTGCATCATGGCCGAGATGCTTCTGGGAAAGCCGCTGTTCAAGGGAAGCGATCGTATCCTTAACCTTCCTCACTAGACCCATTTGAATGATGAGAAAAATCCCTGCCACATTGACCCCTTGACCTCTAGCTGCTGCCAGACCTCGACCAGCTGAGGGAAATCATGAAGATTACAGGAACCCCAACGGCTGACTTTGTTGTAAAGCTCCAGAGCCAAGATGTAAGACATTTGGTTCTCCGTAATATTAACGATATTAACTTTCAGTTTCATCCATCACTGATATGATAGCAAGGCTGTTCAAGGTAACATTAGTGACTGAAATGACTCCACTGACACATGACTGATGTGACCAAAGTGTAAATGCCGGTCAAAAGTCTAAACTTGTTCATCCTTTGCCCTCTCCCTTCCACGCCTAGGCCAAGAACTACATCAGAAGTATCCCGAAAGTGCCAAAAAAGGATTTGCACTCCATTATTTCCAAGGCGAGCTCAAATTGTAGGTGAAGATCTCTGTTCTCTAGTTTAACCCAAGTTGTTGGGCCACTAAACTGGGGTGCTGACTGCAAATATGTCTTTCTCAGCTGTGAGCGTGTTAGAGAAGATGCTGCTGCTGGACCCTGAGCGGAGGGTGAGCGCCTCGGAGGCTCTGGCCCTGCCGTTTTTCGCCGACTTCAGGGATGCTGAAGAAGAGACGGAAGCTCAGCCGTACGACCAGACCATGGACAACACCGACCTGTCGCTGGACCAATGGAAACGTAAGAGGCTCGGTTGTGGTTTCACACCATAATCCTGCCTCAAAGTGGGCCTGTGTTGTTACAGTTCCTGCTGTTTGTCAGTAGATGCCAGTAAAGATTACAAATTATTTAACGCTTGTTCATAATTGCGATATCCCTTTTTTTCTTCTCTGTACAGGTCACACCTTCACAGAGATACTGACCTTCAGGCCACCCCGGGACAGAGAGACACCGCTTTAACCACACACACACACACACACACACACACACACACACACACACACACACACACACACACACACACACACACACACACACACACACACACACACACACACACACACACACACACACACACACACACACACACACACACACGTACGGGTTCATGCATACACCTGCAGCACACATGCATTTCCAAAGAAATTATGCTTATGCTGACCTTTTTAGTTGTGCAGAATATATAAATAAAAGTTGTTAGTTTGTTGGATTTTTTATTTTCAATAAATGTGATTTCTCAAGATTAATGATCAATGGCCTTTTTTGTCAATTAACCTTATAGTTTACTGTAATTTCTGCCTCCTTTTTAAAAGTCCATTATACTGCTGTATTATTTCCTTTATTTACCTTTTGCTCATTTATTCTGATAAGAGTTCCATTTTCTGGAGCCAAGGGCGGGGTCATAAACTGTACTATACCAAAGGTCATAGATAATGATGTTACAAATACTTCTCACAGTCAAACTGCTGCAGGTCTCAGGCTGCTTGATTTCACCAGTGTCTGACACATACATATTTCAAGTAAATGTGTGTCAAACTTTAAATGGGGAGAATGAAACAAACACAGAGGAGATCTGTAACAAGTAGGTCAGTCGCAATGGACTTTCTAACAGAATGACTAAGCTGGCAGATATGTTGTCTCACTTGCTTCTCTTGAGGGCAGACATGTTTCTTTGTCAGCGCTCTTGATAACGGCTATTTACCTTGTGATGTGAGCTCAACATGCAGCGCCAGTTGTCTTATTTCCTGGTAGCAGCGCCCTCGAGATCTTTACGGGGCAATGGACGATTCCCACGGCAATAAACACAACCAAAGACGCTCGCATCTGAAAAAACTTCTGCTGCTGCTGTGCCTGACAGGTTTCTGGTTTTCATTTAATTATGGAAATATAACATTGAGGGAGGCGCAGTTTAGCTATGATCATGGTCTTCTATAGTACAGTGCAGGGTGTAGCCATAGTGCTTTGAGAGGTTATTATACACAGCTTTACCTACTTTACATGTTATAGAAGTAGTTTACACTGTTCACTGTGGGAAAACCTCTTTCACAAATAATTCTCATTTATAATAAAGACTAAAAACAAAAATCTCAAAAATGAAACACTCCTATATCCTGATTTCTGACATGAGTTGGTTAATGTATGATTGATTGAGCTGCTTTTACTCTCAAAATGATTCACGTGATGTTGAAGTCAAAGCCATATTAGATGTGTTTTTACCGAATCATGCAGGCCTTCAGCTGGCACCGGTGCTGTCGACAGAGGAAGAGAATGAGATGACCTCTGAACTGGACGACAACAATGATGACAGCAAGTTACTTTACAGATTATATCACCAAATGTTACCTTAAAGATGCTTTGTGGGTCATTTCAAAAAACAAATTTGATACAATTAGTATGATTAGACATATAAAGGGTAAACATTCTGACCGTTGACATAATTTTCAGGTGAATTGAAAATAATCTGCCCTGATTACGTGACTGTGGGTGTGCCGAGCAGTGTCGTTTGCGAAGCTGCCTGCTCCTCTTCGTGCACGTACTCCATGGCTCTGGACAGGCAGACCGCCCAGGGTCAGGGCAACGTGCTGGCCTTCACCGTCCCCCTCTGGATGGAAGCCATAACCGTGACATGCACGGTCAGGGACAACAACGAGGAGAACACTACCACGGCAACAAAGCGACTGCAGGTGTTAGGTGTGTGGATCGGTGGTATTTGTGTTGGTGAACTACACGTAAAATGCAGTTTATCTGAATTTTGGACCCTTGAAAACAGATTTTTACAGTATATCTTTCTTACATAAGCTGGACCTGCCAATGTTTCCATCACGGGGACCAACCTGATGAACCCCACGATGAGCCACACCTACAGCTGCCATGCCTACTGCCGCCCCTCCTGCACCTACGCGTGGCAGATAAACAAAGGCCCGTGGGTCGGCGGAGAGGGGAACGTCATTTCCGTCACTCCACAGGAGATGGACACCTCAAAAACGCTCAATTGCAAAGCCACCAACAAAGTCTCGGGGCTGTTTGTCGCTGCAACGCGAAATATAATTGTGACATGTACGTCCAGGGTATATTAATGTTTAAGTTTTTGTAATGTTTTGATGAGAGTGTCATGGCTTCTCCCTCTTTCTTCTTTCAGCTGGTCCAGCACAGGTCAACATCAGCGGCCCGGACGTTCTAGAATTTTCGAGGAAGTACACGTTTGCGTGCACTGCAGAGTGTTTGCCCTCTTGTCGCTTCGTCTGGTTTGTGGACAATCAGACACTGAAGGGCAGCAAGATCGAGATGACGGTGGACCAACCGACAAAGTCAGTGGCCATCAAGTGTGAGGCACAGAACACAGTTTCGAGGAGATCAGTCACAGTCGTAAAGACCGTCCAGATGGAAGGTAGAGCCTGTAGTAAGCACCGCTTATGATCCTACATCAGCATAGTGTCGTCTGCGGTCATGTGACCAGTGTGTGTGTTTCTGATGCCAGGTCACAACCTGTCCACTCGTCCTGAGGAGACCAAGGCCCTGCTTTCCTTCGCCTTCATCCTCTCTGCTGCTTTGGTGCTGTGATCCAGGATGCAGAGCGCCCTCTAGTGCCAAGAATGATTTTATACAGTCGTTTCCACATGTTCTAAAAACTGGATTTGAGGTTCGAGTTCAATCCCCCTTTGATAGGTAATATTGGTATAGCTTAATACATACAGTGATATGATAGCTTTCATAATGCACATTGAAAATTGTAGATACAACTTTTTTTGTACTTCATCGATACAATTATGTTATCCGCAGTAGTAAGCTATAAGTAATGATGATTGTAGTCCATGTGTGTTATTTTTAATGCTATTTAAAAAGGAGCTAGAATTTGAAATCTACGATCATAGTAGTT
The DNA here is from genome assembly GCF_046128005.1 of Genypterus blacodes. Classification (NCBI taxonomy): domain Eukaryota; kingdom Metazoa; phylum Chordata; class Actinopteri; order Ophidiiformes; family Ophidiidae; genus Genypterus; species Genypterus blacodes. The sequence goes on from NW_027466821.1 coordinate 4,180,639, forward strand.
TGGTATATTTTGTGCAAAAATGTAACTGTAAAAAAGCTTGCTCTTAAATAAAATGAATAACTTACCATGAGACTCAATGTCACATTTCCCCCACAACATCTTTCACACACACATAAATCACATTAACGAAGGTTTTCAGTATCAAAGTTCCTGAAAGCAAGTTTGGTGTGAAAGACACCAGGTGAAACCAAATAAGGACCTAAAGCCTGCAAGACTCACTGGGGTGGAGACTTCATTAAGTGGACACACCTGATTGAGCTAATGAGATGGTTATGCTAATTGCATGGGCCATGAGTGCTTAGGGCCTTTAAAATACATATAAAACACATATATAAAAGTATGACATTTAACGACAGAGATGTTCTATTCTAAATTCTAGTTTCAATACCACAGTTTCCAATCATATGAAATATCTACATTTTGAAGAGTTGTGTCTGAATAAATTGATGCACAGACGTGTGTAAATTCAATATCTTGGTATTCAGTGGCGCCTTTCAAAGAGAGAGTCTCGGGTCTGAATATTTCTCTCACAGAAGCTGGAACAAGCAGATACATGAATGAAATATGATACAGGGGAAAGATGACGGTTATGGAGATTCAGTGTGGGCAGTGAGATTGGACCAACAGTGGGATCCTGAATGGCAGTGAGGGGTAACAATATGAAAAAAGATTGATTACCGCGAAGGCTTAAGTGCAACAACAAAGAAAGCAGCAAACCCTATCAGAGCAGCTGAAGCTGTACAGCCATCAAGATGTTGTGATGGATGAGGCGCTAAGTCTTTACACCTCTAACCACAGGCAGATATGAATACGGGAACTGTATTGTGTGAGCTGCAGTCACAAAAGAAGAAACCACATATAACACACCCACAACACACACCTCTTTACCGGGAATATTGGCTCATTTGTTGTCTGGGTTTCCTACCAGTTGTTGATAACAGTGGGCGAAGCCGTCTTATAATAGTTCTAAGATCTCGGAAAGCTGTCAGGGATCTGGTTTCTGCCTCTGCAGCAACATGGATCATAACTCAGCCTGTCTACTGCTGCTCACCTGTCTGGCAGGTATGAAATGCAGCATTTAAGGGGCATTGGAATACAAGCATATTGTATTTTTTAAATATATTTGTTTGGATTGTTGATTTCATGCTCATTTTTGCAGGTTAGGATAACAAACTTAATGTTTTCTCCATTTATGGTCTCTTTTCTGTTGCCAAAGGAATTTCTGCCAGTGAGCAGAGAGGAGCCGTTCCTGGACAAGCATGTAAGCTCAATTATTATATTTAGATGTTGAAACCTGCAGCAGGGCAAACTGTACGTGCTTGTTTCTTTTCTTTTACTTGATGCAAGAAGAGACGCTGAACACTGTCTGATCCTCTGCAGCCGGGCCGTCCTCAGTAACCATCAGTGGGGTTGATGTAATCACGGTGGGAATCCCGTACGGGTTCCGCTGTCAGGCCTCGTGCTTTCCGCCCTGCACTTTCAGCTGGACCAGAGGCGGCGTGACCTATCAGGAAAACGAACTGAACGTGCTGCTCAGGCAGAAAGAGCCAACACAAGTCATAACCTGCACCGCGGTCAACCCCGCGTCAGACGCCTTGGCCTCTGCCCAAAAGACCCTGCAAGTGGCAGGTAGAATCATTTACATCCTCCTTGGTTTTTCTTCATATAGCTCAGTTATGGAGTAATATAGGCGGTAATGAACTTATTTACATTCCTGTGATGAATTTTCATAATTAACGAAATTGCGGAAAGACTGCTGGATAGAGTAGCCTTAATTTGAGCTATGTTAAAATGCTAAATGTTACTCTGCATGTGTGAGAACGAACAAAAATGAAGCATTTTCAAAGTTGTCCTATCCCTCCCCACCCTTTACCCCCTAAAATATGTTTCCAAACCATCCAGCTGGACCATCAAATGTAAAGCTCCTCGGCCCAGGATTTCTGACCATTGGCGAGCGATCTGTCTTTACCTGTTCGGCCGAATGCTACCCTGCCTGCAGCTACACCTGGACCGTGATGAAGGGCGAGACAGTACTGACCACTGCAGAGGGGAACACCACTTCATTACTCCCACATCCGACTGCCGACTCTGAAACCCTGATATGTCAGGCTAAGGTCACCTTGTCCCAGCTGTACATCTCTGCCAGTGTGCTGCTGCCAGTGGCAAGTAAGTCGAAGTGAAATGACCTAGAGGTGAGAATTAACAAGCACAGCAAATATATTGAACAGTATTTATTTGCACTTATTTAAGCCTTATCCGACGTCTACATCACTGGTCCTGATACTGTGACCATGGGACAGAAGACCACATTCATATGCTTTGCCACTTGCACCCCAAAGTGCGATTACACCTGGACGTTCAGGGGACACACCTACATCGGCGACCTAGTGGAGTTGCGTAAGCGTAAGGTGGGCAAGCCGCAGTACTGCAGCAAGCTGGTCATGACCTTCGACGAGTACTCCAACACCGTTCCCCTCGTCTGCCAGGTCAAGAACGTCAAGTCTCAGGCTGTACTCAGTGCCACCAAGGAGCTCACTTTAATCGGTGAGTATGTGTTGCCCCCGTCAGACTTTCAGAGACAACAAGGAGGTGAGAGATACAAGCAGTGAATGATAAGAGCTAATCAATTCCTCTCCACAGACCCTATCTCGGTGCGTCCCATCTCTGAGGCCCGGCCGGTGTCAGGCAAGCCGTTCTCTCTGAGGTGCGTTGGGGCAAAGAACCCGGGAGGCATTACGTGGCAGATGAACGGTCGCGCCATTACGACATCTGAAAATGTCCATCTCTCATCCGACGGCCTCACCCTGGCATTCAGTCGTCTCCAGCAGGCGCACAGCGGCTTGTACCAGTGCTTGGTGTCAGAGGGGGGCGACCCCATACTTTCTGTTGGATACAATCTGACAGTGATCTGTGAGTATGAAAGGCTTCAATCACAATCACTTTTTTCCAAATGTATTTATGTTAGATGACACTTGACAGGATAATCGCTGTGCTCATTCTGCCTCTGACAAGCTTTACATCAATTCCTTCCACTTATGTATTTTATAGATGGCCCTCTTGAGGTGGCAATGGTGAACCACGACAAAGGCCCAGTGGGAAGCAAGATGTTTGCTCTGCTTGGATCCAAAACGGAGCTGCAATGTGTGGCTGACTGTTCTCCCCCCTGTGGCTTTGCCTGGTATTACCGTGGCGCACCAATATCCACAAATGCTTCCCTTCTATTTACACCAACGACACCTACAAGCAATGGTGGCCTCACTTGTGTGGCATATAATCGGGTGACAAGCAAAAACATGACGAGCTATACCACAGTAGTAGTACCTGGTAAGAAAACATCAAGGCTCAAAGAGAAGACTACTTTAGGGTCATTGCTTTGATGTATTGAAACATTCTTTGCCTTCTTGCAGGCGGACCAGGGAACGTGACTATTTTAGGCCCAGAATCTGTTGAAGTTGGGGTCACGGCGAGCTTCAGGTGCTCTGCCGAGTGCATTCCCCCCTGCAGCTACACCTGGAGCGTGTACGGGAAGCCTATGGTCGGCAGCGAGATCGAAGTCACCCTGAGCCGCTATGTTTCTGCCGAGTCCATCAGCTGCCAGGCAGAGAACACAGTCTCTGGGAAGATGGCCACAGTCAACGAGACGCTTCAAGTCTCCGGTGAGCAGGTGGAGGGAACGTAGACACGCGGATCCGTAGGAAGTCGCGATTCAGCTCTCACACTCCTTTTGTTGTTACTGCAGATCCTCTCTGGTGTGGATGCTGAGACGGTTGAGGGACTCCTTGGCTCCTCTTTATAACTCAGTGGAACACAGAACATTTCCCCCACTGGTGACGCCGTAAAGGCTTTATTTACTCAAGCATTGTGCAGTTTAACCGATGGGCTGGTAACCGCATGAGGGAGTTTCCCCAGACGTTTGTCCAGTGCGACTCTGAACAGGAACCCGCAGGCACAGAATGGAAGCACGGCTTATTTGAGTAACCTGTTGTTCCGACAGACAGAATCCCATTTGTCTTGCCATACAATACGTACTGTTATCCATCAATAAACAATGAGCTGCAATTGTTGCTTTTCCAGTGCCAATTCATCACCTTTATGACAGACCTTAGATAAAGTTAAAAACAATGTTTACCTTCAGAGTAACTGATTCAACAGCTTGATATGCCTTTATTAGGGCTTTAGATGAGTGGGTACAGCCCTCCGTCACTGCCACAGATGTATGAAGTCAGATTAAACCACTGTGATGAACAGCAGGGACCTTTTCTCTCTCTCAATAAGAACATTCAAAGCAGGCAGACAACTAGCAGAAGCCAATCCTTATGCTCCATTCAGGAGCTGTTGGAAAGCTGGAAATCCACACACTCAATATCACAAAATGCCAAATCTAATTAAGATGCTATATTGGGTTGAATGTGCATATTCGTCAGCCAGTCTGGAGTTCAAAGCTCAAACTTTAGATAAACAGCATAATGAAGAGGGAGAGAAGAGGCCATTTTAATTCCACTGCAGGTTAATCATACGAATAAAACTAGATTGTGTTTGTTGGCTTGACATCCACCAAAACACTGTTGCGTGTGCAAAATGTCAAAGTCTGTTGAACCTGCAGAGTGTCACACACCGCATTTCTTCTGTAAAGCTGCAACTGATGAACTTTCCAGATCAGATTGGAGAAGGAAGTCAAAGAGTTCTTTGAGTACTGAGGGACAGAAAAGAATAATGACAGATTAACGATCTGAAGCAATTTGTAGGCGGCAAAGATGCAATCAAAGTCTGGAGATGGTGCTCCACCTTTCTTCTCCGAGGACGACATGAACATCACGGCCATGTCAAAGCGATTCACACTCGTCAGACTCTTCAGGGTCTCCAGGATGATGAGCGGCTCTTCATTCCTGCACAACAGCTGTCTTAGTGTATAATACTCATTCCTCTCAACATGATTTGAGCTTTTTTGTGTGTGTGGTGATGTAACAATGGCGGAGTGTTTCTTTATACAGAACTCACTTGATAAAGAAATCCTGCAGCGTCCTCAGGATTTGGTTGAGAATGTCCGATTCAAGGGAATTATGGAAAATCTTTGTGTAGGCATCTGGTTTGATTTGCTGGAAGACGACAAGAACAACTTTAGACATGCTGCAGGATGACTTGGACATATTTGTGTTCTGTACATATCAGATATTCAACGTTATTAACAAGGACAAAACATTACAGTTGACTCTCTATTGAGATGCAAGACTTACGATGTAAACCACATTTGTCAGAAACCTGATCTCTGGAAATGGAGAATTCAATATTCAGTATCAACCCTCTCACCTTCAGGTATCTGTAAACCACTTCAGGCTGGTTGCCAATTTTGCGAAGGTCGGCCTCCAGCTGGAAGCCGCTGGTGGGTGGAGGAGGCAGGAGCTCTAGTGCCGTCAGGGGGAACGCGTTGGACGGTTCAGGAGTGTGAGGTTCCTCCTGTGAAGGTTGCACTGGTTTGCTAGCAGAAGATCTGGAAGGACGAAATTGTAAAATGGTTAACCCGGGTGAAGAACAATAACAGGAAGGAGACAGGAAGTGACAATTAAGTGTCAAAACAACAGGAATAAAAACCGCTCACTGGATGTGTGAGATGGAGGGGACATCGGCGACCTCCTCGATCTTGATCATCTTGGCGCTGGGCGACGTGGACAGAGGGGACGAGTCCTCCTCAGCCTCATTCATCACCTCCTGGACTGAGATCTTCGCCTCAGGCACCATTGCTTTCCCACCCACTTCCTCGATGTCGATCCTCCTCAGAGGTTTCTGAGGAGCAGCGTTTGTCCAGAGTGAGTCCACACAGTGCAGCATTTCAACTAACAAACTTCCTATTTTTCATTTTAGAAATACACTGAAGTTGCATCAAACCCCACTAGATGAAAAACTATAAAATCCAGCTTGTTGCTTCTCTCTGCTGGACAAATAATGTTAGTGCACGCCATGAAGAAATAACTGATCTACTGTGTAGAAGTACAAACTGCGTAAGAAAAAGAAAACTTACAGTGGAGCGTAGATGAACTGGTTTGTCAATTGGCTGAACTGTTTTTGGCAGACGGTCTCCAGTTTCCAGCAGGCCTTTGGCACCGAGGTCCTGGATGTAAGAGCATGACAGGAAGTAAAGAAGAAGATCAAATCTATGGATGAGGTCTGACATGAGAATTAAACTTAGAAGCCAAAAAAAGGGCTGAGTGAACACAGATCCAACAAAATGTGTTTTCAAGTGACTGGAGAGGATCAAAAATGACAAACTAACTACATTTAATCATGAAGCACACACTGAGCGACTGAACTGGACAGAAGATGATTTGAAACACGTACAATCTGGATTTTCTGGAGCTCGTTCAGCGCCTGCTTGTTCCCCGGCTCCAGTTTCAACACCTCTTGAAAATCTGGCACACACACACACACACACACAGCAGTTGAGGCAACGTTCATCTCCAGCTTACACCACATCATCATCATCATCATCACCACAAGGCTTGCATTGAAGCGGACTATATTCTTGTGTAGTTGCTGATGTTTCTCCGTAGCCGCACCTTGTTTGGCCTCCTCCAGTTTCCCTAAAGCCACTCTGGCAGTGCCTCGGCGGGCAAAAGCCTTGGAGTAAGTGGGGTCCAGGTAAATGGCCTTGGTGCAGTCCTCCTCCGCCTCCTGAAACCTGCGGCACACAGACCAAAACAATTGCAAAATCTGTTCTTTCTTAGGTTTCTTCCTGGTGAGGGTTAAGACGTTCTGTATGGTATGGGACATTCCTGATGAGAACTCACCTCTCCAGTTTGAGGTTAGCCATGGCTCTGTTGGCAGGCAGGAAGACGTTCATGCTGTCCGCCTCCATGCCTCTGCTGTAGCACTCCACCGCCGCCTCATACTTCCCCTCTTTGAAATAAGCGTTGCCCTGAAAGCCAAAATCATTCACCCACACATCAACACTACAGGGTAAAAAGGACGAAGAGATTAAATTAAACTCTTAACATGCATGTGTGGACGTCATCTCCAGCAGCTTACTCTGTCTTTTTGCACGGCCGCCTCTTGTTTTCTTTGCTGCTCCTCTATCCGTCTCTGTTCCTCAGGGTCGACCGCTGCGCTCTCCTCCGGCTGTGCAACTTCGCTCAGCACGGCGCCTGACTGCTCTCCGAGGACCTGAGACCAGCCAGAGAGGAAGTAAGACACGGACCGGGGCACGAAGAGAGATCTGACCCACACCAGAACGGCTGAAAAACACTCACCGCTTTGATTTTTTTCACTTCGTTCTGCGCGTCGAAGTTCCCGGGGTCGTGCTTTAGAACCGTTTCGTAATCTGGCAAGAATCAAGATGGAGACATGTTAGGCTTTAAACGCTTCTCTTGAGTTAAGGAGGCCGTTTCAATTCGTCACCTTCTAACGCAGATTCGTATTTATTCAGTGCAAAGCGCGACGCTCCTCTACGAGCAAACGCTTTGGAGTACTTGCTGTCCAAAGCGATTGCCAAGTTGCAGTCGGACTCAGCCACAGCGTACCTGCCAAAGACAAAATCCTGCTGAGTCATGGGGGGGAAAAGCCTGCCTGCACATTTATAAACCCCTACATACAGCACAGAGACGGGCATCCACGTCCAATACACAGTCACTTTAGAATCCATGAATACTACTCTTTACTTTTTGAGTCTGTAGAAGCAGGTGGCTCTGTTTGTGGGAAGCACGGGGTTGTAAGGATCTGCACTCATCCCTCTGGTGTAGCATTCAATGGCGTCTTCATATTTCCCATCTTTAAAATACTTGTTACCCTGCCAAAATAAAGTGACATCTACATTTAGAGAGATTGAGAAAGAAAATATGACCCCTGCGTGTATTTCCTTCTCATATTTACCTTTTCCTTCTCGGACAGCGCTCTCTCCCTATCCGCTGAATTTTCCTCAGCGTCCGATTCGTTTGATTCTGCTGGACTCTCCTCTTTATCCACCTCTGCCAGAGCCTTGTCCTGTCATCGGATGACACACACACACACACTTCAGTGGAATCCTCCTTGATGTGGAGGTCAAGTTGATTATGTCAAAGTGTGCTTTTGAAGCCTTCAAGGAAATCCATGAGCTACCACATCAAACTTGTCCCAGGATCTGTAGTCGTAAGCCTTTATCCTGGCCTCCTCCTTGGCCTCCTCCGTCTTGGCGTCATCGCCTTCCGACTTCTTCTTCTTCTCTCTCATCTTTGTTTTGTAGTCCTTGTTGCGCACCGGAGGGAGGGTTTTCTACAACACAAGGAGAAGGTTTCAGACACTTTGGAGCAGAACTGTCCTGAGGAATATATGCTCCTGGAATGGACCAGCGTACAGACGGATTGAGTTATGGATGTATAGGTGGGAGGAAGGTTTAGGTATACAGATGGAGGAACAGTGTGTGTGTGTGTGTGTGTGTATGTGTGTGTGTTTGTGTGCGTGAGAGAGACTGGATGGTTGGAATGTGTCACAGACCTGGACTTCCTGCGCGCCTCCTCCCTTTAGCTGCTCGTCCTTCTTCTTGATGTCTGTCTCCCAGTTGTCCAAATCCCTCATGAAGCTGTGCAGGTCCTCCGCATTCTGCCGCATCTGAAACTGCAGCTCAACGGCTTTGTTCCCCCCGGACATGTTTTTCCTGCCAAACAGACATTTGTTTTGGACACATTCTGAACACGTATTGTCGCCCTGTGTTGTCTTGAAGTCGACATTAAACACACTTTCTTTTCCTATTTCCGACTCGTTAATCACGCTAGCACGCTAGCTAGCCGCTAAGTCGCAGTAACAACACCGGTTAAAGTTAATAGAAATGATTCAGTAGCTGCATGCACACAGCAAAGTACCTGTTACTTAGTTCCCTTCTCTGTTAATCGCAAACAAAAAACAATTCTAACTTATTTCGCTAAATACTACAACGTGGGTCTCCTTTCATGGTTCACTGTTTGTATTCGGAGCCATGACAGCAAACTCCCAGCTCTCTTTGCGCGGCCAGCTCTGTACGTTTACGCACCCAAAGATCGTCTATACTGCACAACAAATCATACCCTTTACCCAGTTATAGATTAGACCCAACTTTATAGAATGTGCAAAGACAAAACATTGACAATTATATAGAATAAAATAGAATACATGCAAATAAATAAGTAATATGCCTCAATTTGAGCTTGAGTTTGAGGTCACGCGCCTCAATGTGAAGGCCCGACTTTACACCGTCATAGACAGCATCCATCGATCGAGTATATACGATCTTTGTCACAGGGTCGCCTGTGACAAAACTGCTTTTATAGATTTTTTAAATCGATATTTTTTTCCTATACGTCTGTATATCAAATCACAACCCAACTAATCATTTAAAATAAATAAAATATAAAAATATAAAACCTTGGCCTTCTGATATGTCACGTGACTTTCCAAACAATTATGGTGGCGACCTTTCTTTCTGGCTAGCGGCAGCGATCCAGAAAATAACCGTTCCATCTTGTAATTAACATTTGGTTAAAATGGACCAGTCTAAAGAAAAGGAGGATTATGGATATGATTTATTCCCGGAGAGGAATACGGAGAAGCAAAAGAAGGGAGCAGTCCAAGGAGCCCTGTTCACTTACAATAACAAATGTCAGTTCATGCTACAATACGCATTGGACACAAGTAAGTAGCCTGGTTAGCTAATTAGCATATAAACGGAAATGACAGGGATATGCTCATAGATTGTTTGATGAAGATGTTTACCCTCATTATGTTAAATTCACAAACATATTACATCAAACGATTAGTGCTAGCTTCAGGTAGCCTTTCTTAAGGACTTTGTGCTTTCAGGTCCGTACGCCAAACTGCTCCTGAGCGCCATGAAGAGTTCCGGATGGTATGTAATGTAGAATCAGGATAACTGTTTGTGTTGTTGATTTGAATTGATACATTTTTTTTTATTTACCTCCAAGTTGATCACTTCAGTTAAGCTTCTGCAAATCCTGCTGCTGCTGCTTCTGTTCCTAATAAGAAAACCAAATTGTCAGGCATTTTTGCACACCAAAACAGCTGATCACAAATAAACACAAACATTGCAAGTTGATGATCTCTCTTTCCACAGTGCAGTGTTAAAGGATCGACATTTCGCTTGTGAAGATTGTGATGAGAAGGTCAGCGGAGGCTTCGATGCAGAATCTTCTCAGGTAAGAACCAGATCTTGACTGTAAAGAGATCACATCACACTCATGTGCAAGGCTTCTGACTGATAAATAGTGAGCTTGGGCTGTAATGTTTAAATGGATGGTTATACTGGACGGACAGAGATCGTCATCCTATCATCTCAGACTTTCTCAGTCTAACCTTCTGAATCTGTCTCATGTTGTTTTGTATGTTTCCAGATCGTTTTGTGTCAGAATAACATCCACCAGCAGTCCCATATGAACCGAGTGCTTACACACGAGCTCATCCACGCCTTCGACCACTGCCGGGCCCATGTAGACTGGTTCAACAACTTCAGACATCTGGCATGTTCTGAGGTGAGATTCCACACTGTTATCATCTGGTTCTCTCTTTCATATTAGTTAGATGTGTGTGAATCATCGGCGGCCTTGTCAGGTTTCTGTTTACATAAGTACTGCTCAATACGTCATCACTTCACTGAACACTGAAAAAGTATTTGATCTTCTGTCTTAAGATTCGGGCAGCTAACCTCAGTGGCGACTGCAACTTCAGCAACGAAGTCTACAGATTCAACTTTGGCCTGAAGCAGCATCATCAGGTACCTGCTCCGAGCAGTAGCTCTTCTCTGTAACACTTGAGAGCCAGGAATAAACCCGGATGATCACAAGCCCACAAGTTTTATAAGATTCTAAGATGTACAATTTAGTATGACATCATTGTTGTAGCTCTGTTTAAAGGATGACATCACTAATGTGTATTTAAGAAGGTTGGAAGCAACATTTTGTTTCCTCGCTTACTTACTTGTGCGTGTCTGTGTGGGCAGGAGTGTGTCAGAGCCCGTGCCATGCGCTCCATCCTCGCTGTTAGGAACATTGGCAGAGAAGACGCAGAGAAAATAGTGGACGAGGTCTTCGACACGTGCTTCAACGACCACGCACCCTTCGGACGGATCCCGCACAGCAAGAAGGACGCCAAGTTCGCCAACAGAGAATACGAGAACAGAGGCCGGTACTATGCCAACATTTAGTGTCGCCGCCCGCTAAAGCTGAACACCATTTCATTCATTTTGCTTCTTGGACACTAATTCTGTCACAAAGGGACTGTTTCTAATTGTTTTTAATTAATGCGTGGGTGCTTTTAGACTTACAAATGTTGCCGTTTATCCAAAGTTTCCTGGAAAGTGACGTATTCCTTCCATCTTGTTGCCGCATAAACCTTCAGTCATTTCTTGTGAATAAAGCTGAATGTGTTTATAGAATTGACTTGTTTTGAATTAAAAGTTTGATTCCTTTGAGAAATTGGTGCTTTTTCTGTACACACCTGACTCGACTGTTGCCCTTGATTGTAACATTTCAATCAAAGAAATCCGGGTTCTTAACATTAATATGTGAGAGGGGTAAATTGAGGAAAGTGAGGAAAGTTCCTCCACAACAACTTGCTCAGCATCCCTCACACCTGCTCCGCCACTGTAAAATGTCACGGCTGACATCTTTATTGGACATTAGCATTTAAAGAACGTTCTACCAGCCGCTGAGATTAATGAGGGGAAAAAAGTTATAAGGGAATTAGCCTCATAATCCCCCCCCCCCCCCCCCCCCCCCTTTGTCCTCCTCCTCTTCCTCCTCTTCCACTTCTGGCTATCACAAAGGCAACACCCGCTGCATCACAATCACAAGACTGGGCCTGGAGTGCAATATGCCGCTTATCTCTGTATTCTGCTCTCCACGAAACACGATAGGAAGACAAAGTGAACAAGGCAAGTGGGATGGGTGGAACGAGCAAAGAAGATTCGGGTAATACGAGAAGCTAATAGCTGAAATGATAAGTATGTGTCAAAGCAGACGGATTACTGTGAGGTAATAGAGGAGGAAATTAAATTTGGATTTGTGCAAGGTCACACGTTCATGTAGGCTAAAGACATGATGTAAAACTGGTGATGGTGGTGCAATCCTGCATATATCTTTTACAAAACTTACTTTTTTGACTACATATTTTGGACATATTTGACCTAATAACAAAGCCCCCCATATAGCCTCTGGTCTATCACATTCATTTTGTTGGCACTTACCTGTGCAATCTAGAGTGAATGAGCCTGAAGCAGAACAGCGAATGAGCTACAAATAACTTAATATCAGTTATATTTTTTTTAATAGAATAAATAATCTTTAGGGTGTAAATTTTGAAAATCTAAAAATTCCTCTTCCTCTTATTACAATTGCACACCAGCTTTTATTTTAAAAATCAATAATTTTCTGACGGAAATTCAATTAAAGGGTTATTACAAAAACTACAAGTCACAGTATACGTTGTCGCAGATAACTGTAGTACCATTTCTGTCCATTAGATGGCAGTTTTTCCTCACCAATCCTTCACCCTGAGTTTTATTGACGCATACTGTATAATTAAATTAATCTCACAGAGTCCTGTTTCATGTGGATGTTGGCTCTTTTATGAGCAGGGACGAGGCGCAGTAATCAAGTCGCTGCTGAGAAGCGCTGCGACTTTCATCACTCCATCCACTTAAGCAGGCAGCACCCACTGTGATCTAATTAGAATGCTCCGGCATCACTGAAATCCTCTGACTAATCTGCTGTAGGACAACACATTAACCCCGAGAGCTGCTAATGAACTCATCCCGTTAATTAGAACGATGCCAGGTTTGGTTGTAGCGAGGACACCCACTTGTCTTTGTGAAGTTTTGAGGCGTCTGAGCTTTGTGAGGGTGGAGTTGTTAATGAGATATTGATAAATTATTTAGCTGTGAATTTGAGGTGGAATGAGATCTCGGGGTCTGGTGTAAGGAAGAGGATGTTTCTGACACACAGATCCTTGTCAAGGTCTCCTCTGACTTTCCAAAAGAAAGGATGGGTGTTTTGCATCCCCTGGCCACATGGTCATTTTCCCATCGCGTCTCCAGCGTCTCTCCGGGGAAGAGAGTGAACAAAGAAAATATATTGAGATCAGTCGCCTGTCCTTTAGCCCGAGGAGAACACTCACATTCAGCCGATTGAGGACAGGAGAGCATCACTAGAGATGGTCACCACAAGGCCTGTTTCTATCAGATCCGAGCACAGATAGCAGTGTCAGGAACCACACAGAGACAGGAATGGAGATAGAAGTGGCAACTACAAGGTCGCCCATAAAGTTAGAATGATTTTTTATTCCAACCTAATGGGCGACTGTGATTGTGAAACAACAAATACAGACCAAATGCAGTAATCAGAAAGGCAGGAAGAGAAGAGTAGTACATTGAGTAGTCGTAGTGTTTGGAGTAAAATCTGCAGTAGTACAGTGCTAGTATTCAGTCTGTTCCAAAGGTTTTTGTTTCCTGTTTACCACACCCATGCGTTTCTGTGAAGAGGTGTGACCTGTGGCAGTTTCTCAGCAGTTGAGAGAGGCTTGGTGAGACCGGTTTGGTGAGTCATCTTTACACCAGCTTGTCTGTCAAAAGCATGACGAGGTAGAAGTTTATAGTGACAACATTTTCACCATCACAGTGCCCAAAGTGTCCCAGAATAAGGTTAAAAACTTTTCAATCAACACAGCCATAATCTGAATTGATCATCTCAAGAACTGTAGGAGACAAAACCTAATTGCTCTTGCATTTGCTCTCATCTCTTTTGGTGTCAGACCTGGTGTCCTTTCCTTGTAATTACAGTAACCAGCAGGGTAATCATATTTAAAAGAATGCGGAAGCAGTCACGCTGTCAGTCGCAGTGACAGCTGTAATGTTTCTGTTTGCATTCCACACAGAGACTATATATACAGGACTTGCTGCCGTCAACATGTTGATTGCTGCTAAGCTGCTGCTTTAAAACTTCAATCATGTCCCAACAAAGGTAATGACCATGATTTTCTATTGTTTTCCTGGCTTGTGCAGGTTAAGGGTTAAAGTACATATACATTTGTCTTTTAAAGGTTTGAAGTTGCACTAAAATAAAATCAGAACTCAAGAAGCCTTGCGGATGAGAGGTGAAACATCTTCAAGCCTTTACCAGCAAGTCCAGTTGCCTAAAATGTTCTTTCCTTGGATTCCGTAAACTTACGTAAACTTTTACTCACATTAAGTGCAAGACAAGTATCATGTGATAAACATTGTGAACTGCATGTGACCTACAAATAAAGTTTCTTAAATCTTAAAGCTTTACTAAAAGTACATTATTTTATAAAATGTCAAAACTGTAAAATTCCACTTTTGATTTATTTTCTCTTTTTGCGTTCACTATTGTGCAACACAAACGCATCACAGTGCAAATTGTGAATGAATGAGAATGTGTTAAGAGTTGTGTAAAAAAAGAGTGCATAAGCAATTTGAAAATAGTGTTTAACTACTTGAACTTGATTAAGGTTTTCCCAAATAACTGATTAAATTAACAAATTACTTTAGGCTGTTGAGCATTTGGTCCAGAGAATGAGGTTTAGGGTTTTAGCAATTCAGAAAAAAACAAACATGAAAGCATTTCCACCATCACAGTGTGCAGAGTGTCACAGAACCACAGGTGCATTGCTGCGTCAGGCTCAAAACATCTCAATCAACACAGCCATGATCAGCCAGAATCTCAAGAATCTCAACAACAGCAGGGGATAAAACATAAATGACTGAGAACAAAACCTAAATGCATTTGCGCTCATCTAGTTCTCTTTCTGAGATCACATGCTTTCTGTTTCCTTCTCTATTCATTGTCATTGTTAAAAGAACAATGCAGCAGTAAAGCAGTCAGACTGGTAAAGCTTAACTTCTCTATGCCAGACTGGATTTGAATTAGTAACTGCCATCAGAAATATAAATTCTTAAGAAAACTCAGCTTGAAAACTCCAAATCATGAGCCAACAAAGCTGAGAGCAGGTTGTTTGTTCTCTCTCTATCTGTCAAGCTGAATTCTGTTGTTTTCCCTTCTGAGACTTAATCATTTACCAAAGTTAAGGCTCTCTGAATTTACATTATTATATGAAATGTAAAATTCCAGTTTTGATCGATTTGATTTTCTCCTTTCACAGCTGCAGTGTTCCACAACTATCTGGGGACTTGCATGCAGGATTCCCGTTGAGGAGGTGTACGTCAATGGAATCTGCAACATTCTTCACTGGATCCAGGTAAACTCTTCCTCCTTCCATGTTGAAACTTGAGGAAGAAAAAGACAAAGAAGCATTTTTAACATAACAGAACATATAATCTGATGTGAAATCAGTTTTTACCTGTGAGGTCCCAACACTGCTACTGGTAAACTGTTAGAACACATGACCTCTAGCATCACATCTTCATCATCTCAGAGATCAAAATAAAGTCTGTTCCTAAAAAAAGGTTTAAATGTGATAAAGATTTAGTCTGATGTCTCGTACAGGTGTGAATCTCCTCCCTCAACGCCCATCCCTAACCTAGCACCTAATTGCGGGACAAAGGTCAAGGGCAGGAAGGCTGGAGCTCAGCATCTTCAGACAAAAACACGGCGGCTTGGTTAAACTGCATGATTTGGATGAAGAATAAATAAAAAAATAGTAAATGATGAAATATCTGTGTTCTTTTCTCTGTGGTTACACATTAAACAAAGCTCACCTGGGGTAGCTGAGATCTGCATCACACTCACTTTACAGAGAGAGAGGGGGGGGGGGGCGGGGGGGGGGGGGGGGTCAGGTCAGGGGGGCTAAGGTTGGTGGGTCGTGGATGTAATGGGGGTAACGGGGGTGAAACTAGGGGAAAGCACCCGATGGGCATGAAGGGTACTTTGCTCTATTGTTAGAATTAAAGCCTACTCCTGTAAAAACATGCTCTTCTTCTCTCATTCACCCTCCAACAAATCAAATCCAAGTTGGTTATTAGTTATTAGTTACCAGCAACAGGAAACAGCAAGAACATCTGTGTGTATTTCTCATTAATAAGTGGTACAGTGTACTGTAGATCTACTGGGGAAACTAACCTGGGACAGGTGAAACTAATCAGGAGTTTCAATCAAATGACTCAATAGGGGAAACACACAAGGGCGCTAAGTGAAGTCACACAAACAGGAAACGAAGAATGACTAGTAGTTAGGTAATAGTTAGGTTAAGTGGCATGTGATTGCAGATGTGGTAAACAATAACAAAGGGCAAACACAGACACATGAGGGAAGACCAAACAGGAAACAACATAAACATCACACTAAATCACACCATAACTGCTTTCTATCTCTCTCCCTCCCTCTGTCTCTCTCCCTCCCGCCGTGGGGGTGTAGACATCAGATCACTATGTCCCCACTGTCCATCCCTCCACCCAAGGTAGATGTCTGATCCTGTAATAAACTATTCAAGGTAATCTACAGAACTCCTGCTTGTTGAAGCTCCACACTCCCGTCTGGACTTGAATCAGTTACAGTTGTCAGAAATGACAGAAATGTTAACTCTAGCTTCACAACCTCGATCATGGGACAAGTACGAGCAGTTTTTTTTTTGTATTTGTCCCTAAAGGTTAATGTTCATGTAAGTTTAGCTTTGAATATTATAAGTTGCACATAAAAAAAAACAGTTTGTGTTCTCTCTTCTTATGTCAAACTGAATTCTGATGTTTTCAGTTCCTCGACTAAAACACTTCCCAAAATTAAGAATCTCAAGTAAATTAAAAATGTAAAAACTGTTGAACTCGACTCGAGGGAATTTATTGTCTCTTTTTACAGCACCAGTCTTTCACAGCTAAGAGGAATTGGATGTCAATAATGCAACTGGTAGAGTTCAGTGATCAAAATTTTGTGTAAGCTTCAAGATATATAGAGGACTGAATGTGTAAGAGCAGGAGGATGTGACAGCAGATATTAAGATGGAGAAGTGTAAGTATGTGATGATGATTGGCCTCATGTGTGTCATGCCTCCAAGCATTACACTGATATCAATACTGCGCTGAGCTATTTTGTGTTGTACCTCATTAAAACTGTCAGAGTGGAATCACCCCCCCCCCCCCCCCCCCCCACACACACACACGCCCTCCACACTGCAAAACCTCACTTTTATGAAGCCTTTTGATAAACTTCAAGGCAAGAATTTACTAATCTGACATCTTCCTCATCCCTAAGTAAAACACTGATGTCGTCTGTGAGAGGTCGTAGAGTGACAGGCTGAGCCAAACCTGTCTCAGGTAGATGTTACTCCAGCAAACTGAGCAGCGGTGAAATCATTGTTATTCACGGCACAAATCCTCTGGAGGCCAACCATCCAACCTGACAATTAACTCCCCCAGCAGGGAGGCACCGCTTGAGTCCGTCTCTGTGGGGGAGGGGTGGAAATCAATTAATTATGTATGGGAGACTGCGGGGTTGAGGATTAATTAACGTGGTGTTTAAAGTTGGCAGAGGCTGATTCATTAGTGGGAGAGCAAAGCGACCTTTGGGCGTTTTCCTCATCATCTTCAATGAAAACGCTCACGCTACTGTGCAGAGCTGCATGGCCGTGAGCGAACACAGGCTGAGGAAGGTAGATACCCATTCGCTCATTCTCTTGACCCCTGACCTTTGATAATGGTCACTGTGAAAGCCAGCCTGACAGGGTGCCACCGCCGACAGTGACCACCTCTTCCTCTTTTTCTCACTGACCCTCCTGTAACATCTCCCCCCTGATATTTCACCTGTATATCATGTGCCAACTGTGACATCATGATGTCATTATGGGGGGAGGCGGGTGCTAAGGTGGTCCCATTCATTCAGTCTACCACGGCTATAATTTGGTAATGCAAATAAGAAGTAAAACTGCTAATCTTATGTAGTTTAGATGAAAAGCACTACGCAAATGCTGGACCCCTGAACAATGTTTTTTGACAATTTTGGCGACCAATGGTGCTCGTTGCAACCCAACACAACTGCACACAACCACACACACACGTGCTCTCCAATTATAGCAGTAAAACGTTACTTAAACTTACTAACTATTTAAAACTGTTTGACTTTACTCATTATCAGGTAAGGACAAACTATAGGTCATTGTACTGATAATACTGGTAGCAGCAACATTGGCAGCTGTTGATGTATAAATAAAAAATGTTGTCAACATGACGGTTTCACTTTTGCTTGTCTGTGCCATTTGGATAAGATTGTATGCACTTTATAGCGTAGAAGGAAAGTGAATAAAAAACAATCCTATTCTTGTCTTGGGGGTCTGCCTCTGGTTGTAGCGGCCTGAGGCTGTTTTATATTTACCAACTGGTGTGATCCCCTCTGTTATTAAGCACCGTTTAGCTCTTAAATGCAGCATAAAGTGTGTGAAAAACAATCTCCCTCTCCCCCTCTCAATACAGAGATGTTTCTCAAAGCAAAACAAGACTAGGTCAGCTGCTGATCTTTGTCGATACAACAAAAATATTAACAATTCTGCAATGTCGGCATTTCATAGACTATTTGACTGCAGGATCCGGAACTTACCCCCTCACTCTTAATGTGTGTTTTGGTCAAAGGTTTTTGAGGAAGTTTTGGACTGGAGCCCTTACAGGCAGAGCTACACACATCTATTAAAACACAGATTTCAAATACTGAACTCAATCTTTAAAAGCTGCATGTCAGAAACAAACAAATCAGCTTCTGAAAACTTTTTAATGTCCCATCATAGTTTTGAAAATATGATCCATTTCCCAGTGTACTGCCACTACTGCAGAATCCCAAATGACAAATCATCTTTTTATCATCTGTGGATCACAACTGCATGTATAATGGTGAAGTAATGGGTGGAAATAGATCATAGTGATTATGAAGTATGTGCAAAAAGAAAATCATTTATTGAAAACATTTATTCCGAGGCAAACTCAGACGTACGGATCAAACCGACAGGAGCAGGAGGCCTGAGGAAGAAGGATTGTGAGATTCAGGGCTGACTAAATTATAATATTACTATATCAAAAACTATTATCATCTACTTTGTTTATCAGTATTATTTTATTGTTATGGTTTT
This sequence comes from Genypterus blacodes, assembly GCF_046128005.1. Classification (NCBI taxonomy): domain Eukaryota; kingdom Metazoa; phylum Chordata; class Actinopteri; order Ophidiiformes; family Ophidiidae; genus Genypterus; species Genypterus blacodes. The sequence goes on from NW_027466821.1 coordinate 4,199,668, forward strand.
ATTAAGTATTGATACCGATTCAGTTATAAAGGGGACATACTGCTCTTATTTGTATGTTGCTTTTTTCATTTAGGGGTCTAGTTTGATAAATACTGATAGGATTCTGCTGTCAAAATGATGCCAAAAAAGCTTAATTTGTCAATTTTAAAAGTTTCACCGATTCAGGTAAGCAGATAACCAATTGATACTTGGTTAGAGTTTATAGCTTAAGTGTCCCAAATGCATAATTCATTTGCATTTATGCCTTTTAGTATGAGAAATTATTCTACACCATCAGTTTAAAATCTTTGTTATAATATGCATTTGGCCTCCTGACCGTCTTTGTTGTTAACTAATTTAGAGCAAATTAGCAGTGGCAGACTGTTAACATTCACTGCAGAAATGTAGATGAGTTCTTTAACAGTAATTAACACTTGCTGGCATTTGAAACTCCATTTTGCTAATGATATGCATGGCATTAATTAGGCCCAAGTGATTAACATAACAACCACTGGACAATATCCTGGGCTAAGAGCAGGGCGGTTTGTCTTTTTTAGAAACGCTCCCTAAAGCCATGTACTCATTATGAAATCCTAACAGACAGCTTTGCTAACCTTGACAAGTGTGAAGAATCGTGTCTTTGTTTAAAGTGATTAAGTAAACTCTTGTGGACTGGGCCAAAAGCTGAGACAGACGCCCAAGTAAGGGAAAATGGAGGAAATGGGAAGGAGAGAAGAGACAGAATGGGAGCAAAAGGGTGAATGGTAATAGTATGAAATGGAACACACACAAATCATGAGAGCTCTGAGAGGGATGAAGCAGATGAGAACACAAGAGCACATGCAGAGTGTGTAAGGAAACAGAGACGCATAGGAATAGATCACAAAACACAATGTGCTGCTACCAAGAGATCAATAGAGATGTGTTAGCAAAGTCCAAGATGTCTTCAAAGTGGTCTGTAGACCATGTTGGACCTGATCCAGAGCCAGAGACGACATTACTGCTGTAAATCTCTCCTGCCTTTGACTTCTTTGTCATTCCACACTCCCAAGGACATCAGAGGTTCACCTCGTTCTCCTGCTCGCCCCATTTGTGGGATGGCGGCCGGCCTTCTCCTCCAGCCGAGCGGCAGCCGCTGGGATTTCCAACTCAATGAAGGGAGGAGCTGGAGGTTGCCTGCAGGGTGGACTTCTCTCTCTCCCTCTTGTGAGCCAATTTAGTTTGACCCCTCAGCTCGTCTCCCGCGTTGCAGGTCCAGATAACTGTCCTCCAATCTGGCAGCTTTGTCACGGCTGTGTGATTGAGCTCTGGCAGCGGCAAAGCAGCTGAACCTGAACATCTGCAACCGGAGGGATTACCGGGACTGTGCCCAGGCGCCGCTGGAGCGCAGGGCCAATGCCTTTCTGCTGACATTTGCACACCTATCACATAGTAGATAAGATGTGGGACAGCAGAGTGGGATAGGTCTGCTGTCCTGTAGCTGGAAGCCAGTGTGTCTTGGTGAAGTGTCCTTGAGCAACACCCTAATGGAGCTGGCGAGGATAGAGAGATGCACTAAAATGTGTCCTTTTTAATATTCACATCTGATCCTCGAACTCAAGCAAAGGCCTGATGACTACAAAGCAGATTTGGTCGCCTGCCATCCTGCCAGGTTAGAGGTTTTGATCAACACAAATCTGCTTGGTGCCTGTAAATTTAGCTCAGCATGATGGATTTGTCTGTGCTTATTTACTCATGTTTAACATTACTCTGGTATTAAACAGTTTGCAATTGAAGGTGAGTATTAAATCGTTTCTGCACAAAAGGGAGCAAATGTCTGAGGCACATCACAGAACTTATCACCAAAGCAGAATCTAAATGAAAGTCCACCCTCACACCATGCACACGCTGCCCTGCTCAACCTGCCATGTCTAATTGCCGTTTGCATACGCGTTAACCTGCGCTGGCTCAGACTCAAGGATGAGGTTCATTATGGAGGAGGGTGAGGATGACTCTAACCCTGCCTTCATCTTCACCGCACCGCACCTCGCCACTCATTAGTCACAGCCTGCTGAGGCAGGACCCCACCCATGGGACAGTTTATAACACTGCATCCAAACACTATTGAACTGATGTGTTCACTGCCAAAGCAAGCGGGCAATCAAAAGGTAAATGCAGAGTAAAAAAAAAAAAAAAACACACGCACACACACACACACACACACACACACACACACACACACACACACACACACACACACACACACACACACACACACACACACACACACACACACACACACAATGCTTATATACTAAATAAGTTATAGTAATGCAATGAGAAGATCCAGCAGAGTCACTTGGGTAAAATGTCTTGCTCAAGGGTACTGTGGCTGTAACAGATAAGATAAAATAAGGTAAGATCCATCCAACCATTATACTTTAGTAAAAATTACATATATATTAGTGAGAGAGCATTTTGATTTCCCATCCAGCCTCTGAATCAAACAGACGAGACAAACACAAGCCAGCTGATGCATCAAACCACATTTTCATTATATCCAATGACAAAAATGTATCTAATAGGCAATTTAATCTGATGTGTTGCATCTGTTTTTAACTGAACAAGCTGCTAGATGTCATAATAAGAAAAACAAAGTCGTGATGTAAAAGGAGCAGTGGCGCGTTGACACCTCGCCTGTCACGGCACATTTGTCACATGTGCAACGGCCTGGTTTTAAATGGCCAGACTGGGATAATGAGTTGAGAAATTGATTTATTTTTGGATGGCAAATTAGCCAGGAGCTCATTTGCTTAATCACTTCCTATAACAACAGATGCCACAGTAATATTTCAGCTAATGTGTTCTCCTTTCTTGATGAATGTAAATAAGAACACGTATTGTATTTACATGCGGGATCTAACGGGATGTGAACTTTCTTGCTCAATGGCAGAAGCCCATATTTAGAGAAATGATCTACTTTTAGCTGTCGTCCTCAACTGAATATGCATGTGGAACCACTAGAGGGCGTGCTGACACTGTCTCCCTCTCACACAGCCTGAAAAACTGTGTTAAACTGTGTGTGGACATCAAGAAAAGTGTTTGAGTGTCACAGCTTTCAATCAATCAACAATCTGACTGACTCCTTTGGATACTTGAATACATTTTACCTCAAATACTTACTGACTTTTAAACACTGGTACAGACAAATATAGGTGAGGTGTGTGGACGTTATGGTGTGAAGAATCTTGTGTTAAAATTAGTTTTCAAGAAATCCAATTCCTAGTTCACTAATTAAGGGAACACACACACACACACACAGATCGGTTTTACTCCACAGGAGTACGCAGCACGTTTTCTCGATTAACGTCAGACCACTGCAGCTTTCATCTGCCCCCCGATCCTATTACACCCCTCTCCCCCTCTGAAAACCAGCAAATGAAAAAAAACACCTCTCTGGAAACCACTTCTGATGGAAAAAGCAGCTCTTCGCAAGTTTTCCCGGTGAGAGAGATCCATCCTGGCCTGCTGGCTCACGAGAGCAAGGGCACAAGGCTGCGGTTTCATGACACGGTGCATGAGTCACCGACCAGAAACATGTCTCCCATACAGCACGGTGAGGCTGCTGGGTGACTTCCACAGCTGGGCCAAAAACAATGCAGGCTGGCTAAGAATAGACGTGAATGACATGCACTACCAGCAACAACAACCAGAAATAGAAAAGAACAACATTTAAATATTTATTGCACATTATTTTGTTGGAGACTATAAACTGCCATGTCAGCAGTTGGATCATTTTTATTTGTGTATTTCTTGTGCTTTTGCAATTTTCCATACAAAACAAAATGTGAACTTCCAGCAAAAGAAAGAATTCCCCTACAGGGTAACTTCACAGAAACAGACAAAATGATGTCATGTCCTAAACTGACCCTTACAACACAGTTCAAAACCAGAACTTTGGGTTTTGAGTAGATGGGACGAAACAAAGGAACAAACAAGAGAGGCACGTAGGCAAAGAGAGAATAGAGACATAAGTTTGGCTTCAACACTTACACTTATGGCAGAGAACAAACGGGCGCCGCCATCATGTTGACAGGAGACTGATTATTATGGAATTGGGATCAGGTGAGCTTGTCAGCTGATTGAGCAAAAGAGGGAAATTCAAGGGCGACAACTGGTGGAGAGTCAAAGAATTGCAGTCTCATTAGTGAATTTGGAAACATCTTGATTTATCACAATAGCTACGTTTACATACACAACTATCACAACAGTGTCCACCGTAATTTGCAGCTTGAAGCTTCTTTTTATCCTAAATTCTTGTGATTTGTTGAAAACTATTTGATTGTGCCCAGTGATGAGAATGCAAAGCTTCTCCACTAAGGCTTTTGTCACCAAAGAATGAGATAATGAGACTTTTAGTTGTTTTGTGTGTTTGAGTGTTTCCCATTGCATCTCAACAATTATGCCTCCTTGCTGTTACTTTGATTATTTTCAGAAAGTGCAAAATTACACTTTTACCCTCCTCCCCACCAGCTATTTTGTGGGTGTCAGAGGGATCACTGGAGCTTTGTCGAGGTGATTAAAATCAGGTGTTACTGTATGATTGATGCAGTGTGCGCCACACATGTGCAGCTTTCACGCTGGTAATTACAACACTTTCAAAGATGTGGAATTTCACCTTTTGATGTGCGCTCGTGCGCGAGGGCTTTGAAGGGACGATGTGGGGGTGAAACTGGCGAAGCACAGATGAGGAAAGCTCTTCTGTGACTCTCACACTCGCTGGAAAATGAACGCAGCGTCTCTGAATCGAGACCATGGACAAGGCGGTGTTATGAATCCGCTGTCTTAAGACCCATATGACTTCATATTCATTCAATACCCATACAAAACCCTCTACAGCTGCTAAAACAGCTAAAGATGATCTACTCTGATCCATTTGCATAAATGTGTTTTCACAGCGGTTTGCATGACATAATATGAAAAGCAGAAATTTCCATTTTAGCGCAGTAATTCAGTTATAATGACTTTGGCTATGGTGAGATATATAGTTTTGGTTAAAGTTAATGGTTAGGCTTTAGTGTTCGTTTTGTTCTTTTGCATACAAAATGATCTAGATTTCCAGTCGTTTGCAGTATTTCTCTTTTTTTTCCAGGGTAAATAGGCCAAAATGATGTCATGTCCCAAAATATTTCCAGCACTTAACATTGGATGGCGTAATGTCATAATCTGATGTCAGTCCCTCAGAATCAAAGAGCAAGTGGCTTCTTCTAGAGCCGCCACTTTGCTCACTGATGTAAGAATCATATGGGGGGAGCACATCATAGAAAAAGGCACGGCGAGCCATTTCTACGCCCACGCTTGCAGAAAATAGACCAGAATGCAATGCAGCGAGGAGTTCTCAGATGGGAGGCGTGGGACCGGCTTTTGGGACCACAAACTTGCTCTACTGAGGTTGCTATTGCTGCTGCCATCATTCTTCTCCTACTAAAAACTGCTGGAGGCAAGTCTAGACATGTTGTTGGGGGAAGGGGGTGTTGAAAGGCATTCTGGGAGATGTAGGAGCAAGGGGAAATGGAAAGAGCGAAAGAAATGAACGACAAAACAACTAAAAAATCTGCAAATGGAGACATAAAGCAACATCTGGCAGTTACAAGAGACACAAGAGTTATTGACAGTTTGCTGCAGGTGATCGCGGTTTTGCATGTGTGTATGTGTGTGTGCTGGTGGGGGTAGGGGTCTCTTGTGGGTTATATGGAGCGTGGATGTTTAGAAGTCTCAATACAGGCGGTCACAACAGAATGTCTCCTAGTGTGGAAAATACTGCAGTCAGTCAGTTTAAACAGTCCTGTAATGGCTTCTCCAAAGACATTACACAAGATAGAGGGCCGATATTACAGTATAATAGTGTTCACGCGGAAGATTTGGAGATGCAAGTGCATAGCAAGTCCAGCAACTTTTTGAGTGATTTTGTTTTGTTTTGTTTCTTGCTCAAAAGCGGGTAAAAATCTGAGTTTTGCAATTTGATGAGGAAAAACAGACGCGCACGCCAACTGTTCGATTTGGAAAAAGTCCCTGTTCAGGCCCTGGATGGTGGAAATGATTACAGCCTCCCCCCCTCCTCCTCCTTCCCCTCTCCCTCCCGCCTTCGCTATCGTGAAAAGTAAATGCCGGGGAGCAATTTGTCCACCTGCACCTCTGAACAGCGGGCTTTGGTAACAATTACTGGTCCAGGAAAGAAAACATTACAGAGTCATTACAATAATGACAGTAATTTAGGCCAGGATAGACAAAGCCTCTGCAGCCGCCCCTCCCCCTCTCTCTGTCTTTCTCTTTCCCAATGTATACTTAGATTATCATTTTTTTTGTTCTTCTTTTATATCTTTTTCACCTTCTTCTCTCCTGAAGCGTGTTCAAAATCCTCATTCTGTGTGTCTCGTTCATACTGTAATCATATCCACATCCCTTAAGACTCTTATCGCAAAAGAGGCATAATTCGCAAAAATCACCCTGGAAACAAACTTTAACGTTCTGACATATCACAGCGCTGTTTGGCTTGACAACCTACACTGCCTGGCAACCTGGAATGGATAGACGCCATCAAAACATCCGCCTAATCTCACCAAACGCAAGCCTGTGGGTGTCCCCGGTCCCGAGCGAAGGGGGGCGCTAGACTACAGGGAAGGCGGCCTGCAGGCGCGGGTGCCAGGCAGCACTTATTTATGTTTCATAAACTGCGCCGCCCAGTGCCAAGACATTATCCAAGACGCTGATGGAGTCGCCACACGGCCGGCTTGCTGCCTTCCAGTCTGGAAAACATTTGAAAATCTTTGTTATGAAAAGAGCGCAGCGATGCCCGTCTGCTTGGAGAGAAAGAGACGCTGGCTCAGTTTTCCATCTGGAGCTCGCTGAGTCAGTGTGGGAGGACATGTGTACGTTTTCAGCACAACAGAGCAGATGATAGAAAAGGGACAAAAGGCTGCAGTGAGCCTCGTGGGTGGGCCTGAACTGTATGTACATGACACAATAAGCCTCTGAGGGATTAACTGTCTTTCTCGGCAGTCTTCCGGAGGACAGTTGGACTGACATGAAGAAGAGCTGCATGTTCATTAAATATCAGATCTGGACCCGTGGTGATGTTTCCATTTCTGATGTGTCTCTCTCTCTCCCACCGTCTGGAAAGCTGTGTGTCTTTTGCTAAGTGGTTGAAAAATGTTTTCATCAAAGCAATTCAGAGAGTGAATAATGAGTCCCAGAGGTTCCACTTGTGCTGGAAAGGTGTGTGTGTCTGTGTCTGTGGAAGGTTGGATCGCCATATCACCTCCCATGTTGTTCCACTTTTCCTAATTTTTTCAGATTTCTTTGGGGGTTTAGAGGAGACACATTTTGCTCTGTGTTCCCTTTGATCTGCAAGTAGAGACTGTGAAGTTTGTTGCAGAGCTTTTTGTTATTTATCTGATCTTTAAGCCAAAAAGCGCCTTAACTCCTCTGCTAACTGGAGCCTGATTGACCAAAAACTACAGAAAAATCATTCATACAACGGCAAAAATAGAATATGATGATGATTCTGAGCTTTAGTGTCTTAGAAATGTCCAAATGCTGTTTCGGGAGAAGAATAGTCAGAGGAAAAACCCCTTGTAATACATGAAACATTGGCTATTGTAGCTTCAAAACCTGAAATATTGGTATAGACTTTCAAAAGCTTCAAGTCAAACTCTAAACTGTTTGTTGAGCTTCAAAGAGTTCTTTCCTGCCAAAGAGGGTCTATCCATCAACACGCTGCTCCGTCTCTCAGGACAGATCAGTCTGTTGATCGGGCTCAGACAGTGCTAGGTTGAGGGAACGTGGGAAATCCCCCCGTCGCGAGACTGATGTCGTAATTTCTCGGCGAAACCCTAAACCAAACAATAAATATTAGACAGCTCACTTGTTGGAAAAAGAAGTGGTGTTTGCCCAACAAAGAGCCTGCCAGGACACGCTCGATATGTGTGTGTGTGTGTGTAACAGCGCCAGCCTCCTTTCTCCCCTCAGACATCCAGCAAGCTCCTTTTCCTTACTTACACACTTCTATCTGGATTCTGGTGAACACACACACACACAACGTCTTTGTTTTTGACCAGTTTCGGTGCGCCCCGTAAACTTCCCTGTAAACGGTAAATCCCCTGCAAAATCCTGGATCGGCGTGAAGGAAAATGTACGGGCCATCAAGCCAAGGCTGGATTCATCGCATGTGGAGGGACCGGCCATATTGTACTCATTAATCACTGGCGAACATGAAGAAAGTATGAGTTAATTGCTATGACATTCCAGCCGGCGTATAAACTTGCAGCCGTCCAAACGTTCCCTTCCCAGAGCTGTGCCGCCGAAATGCAGCCTGGGTAATCGCTACAAGATGAGACTTTTGTTTGGACCCTTCGCTGAGAATCAACGTACTGTCAACGTACTGTAGCAGGTTTCGCAAACACCATTTGGCGGCTCCTGGTCTCGGTAAATAGCCAGAGAGGTGAACTTGAGAACACGCACACACCCTGCTGTCAGATTAAGCCTCTACAAAGAGCTCTCGCCGTCTTTTTCCACCTTTTTTGTTTGTTCGAGAAAGAGCCCTCAATTGGCTCTTTGGACATGTTAGTCTTTCTCGTCTCTGTTTCCTCTCCTCCCCCCTCCCCCCTGAGTCCCCATTGCTTCTTTCACTCTTATTTGTCAGAGCTGTCGACGGCTGGCTTGGCCTGAAATCGAGAAGCTTTTCTTCTTGTGTTTGTTTGCTTGATGTCATCGCCAGGCTTCGCCCGCACCCCTCCCCCCTTGTCGATCTCACTTGCGCCTTTGGAAAATTGGGTTTCGACGTGGTTTGGTGACGGTGTGGGAGGCGGGGTGACCCAAGGTGAGACGGGGTGAGACAGGGTGAGACAGGGTGAGGCAGGGTGAGAGCAATCAAGGGATCAATGAGGGGGACCCTGCCTGAAAGAGCCGACGTGACCCTCAGAGTTTGATTTTCTCGATTGCTTAATAAGAGTTTGACCGTTTTGTGATCGTTCAATAGTTGTTAGTTTCCATCTAACAACTCATCAATTTCAGTCTTCCCCTTTCTCTGTGTGTGTATCTGTCCCGCCTCCTGGTCCAGAGGTCAAGCACACACTCAGTGCCAGTTTTTTTGACCCAAGTGTGTTTTGAAGTGTTGATACTCCAAGGGGTTAAAGGTCAGGGTGAGACTGATGGGCACAGGGCTCTTAAAGTTTTATTTCAAGTTTTTAATATCCAAACCTCACAGACGAATTAGATCCATCACTCCACCTTGGGTCCATGTCTTAAGTCTCACAGTGACGCGTCTTTTCAGACCCGCCGTCAAAAAGGATCAAAAGAGTGCAAACAAATTGAAACAGTAATTGCAGGTTACCGACAACGAGAGACCAAAGCCGCTAAGTCGCCGCCCGCGAGTGTTTGCTGTCCCTGAACGCGCACGGCGGAGGAATGCGACCAGGCCACGACGTTGACAGGATGAGCGGAAGCCACCTGGAGTGGAAGCTAAACTCACAAGGTCACCTTTCCTCATTTTTCTCCTCCTTCCTTGTAACAAAAAACGCTCGGGGGTGTGTGTGTGTGTGTGTATGTGGGGGGGTGGGGGTCATTGCTCCACCAGTCTGGACTCATCCACGCCCAACCTTTGACACTGTCGGCTAGTAGCTCCTTATTGGCAATTTGTTTGGGATTACTCCAAACGTGTTTGACGCAGAAATCGATACCTGAAATATAAGTTAACTGTAACTGTGTTTCATTTAAAAAATCACTCATATAAATATTCTGTGTTTTAGTGAGTTCTGAATTATGCCTAGTTTGCAAGTTGTTCCAGCACGTTTTCAGGATTTGCATGAGTAACAGTAAGGTCGATTGTACTGAAATACAGTTGGTTCGCCTTTTTTAATATCCGGTGCTGCTGCCAGGATTGTTAGTCTTTAAAATTGGCTTCTTTAAAGAGATGATTAGTTGTAAAAAGTAAAACAAAGACCAGTGAAGCGTCCCAGGTGCAGGGTTAGTGGAGTTAAGCCTGGGGCGGATTGTTGTCAGCGTCTCCCTCATAAATCAACCTTCATCTCCACAAACCCTCATACCTCATGTCACTGCGAGTCTTCGGGAATATCTATACCCCGCGAAACGCCCCAGACCTCAAACCCTCTGGCTGGAGGAAAAACGGAGGGATGGAGCTCAAGTGTGTCAAATGAGGGGAAGAATGAACTAAATTGGCAGTTGTCCCGTTTACAAAAAGGATCCAGCATAAATCAAGAGTTTCATCTCCGCAAGAGTAGAGGAGGGACAAAGCTGCAGCACTTGGCTCTTTGATTTCCTCTCTGTTTTCTCTTAAATATTCTAGTAATCGAGCTTTATTTTGTAATTCCGCTTCATCTCCGTGGGACACTATCGTGGTCCAAAACTTTCTCCTCAGTCCCTCAAATAACCTGCAGGAGAAAGGACAAACGGTGGTCAGGGTTCAGTCTCGTCGGTGTGGAGATGTTTCCTTTGAAGTTCTCAAAATCCTTGGTCAACATTTATAAAGTTTAACGACTGAGTAGGTAAAAGTAAGTACGTATTAGCAGAAAAATGAACATTAAAAAGTACTTTTAAGTTCTGATCTTTTGTCCAAACGCCACATAAATACTATGATCAGACTGAAATTGGTTTAAATCCACATTGGTGCCGATTAGGTGATGAGTCATGGATATTCAGCAAACAACAGATTCCTCAGAATTCCATCCATGTTCAATAGAGTCAGTTAAAGTGTACTTGTATTTAATGAAGAGCACTTTGCCGTTTAATGAGCCTGCAGACAGACAGGGTCTTTCCTCAATGACTCGGGGGCTGTGATTCACAACCCGGGTCTCCGTGTCGGCCATTATAGTCGCCTCTTTAACAGGCGTGAGGAGGTCGGAGGGGTTCACACTCCCACACATGCAGCTGACCTGACGGATTTAGCCTCTTGTTTTTGTGTGGAATTAGTCACAGTGGAGGGCTGGGAGTTTAAGACGTGAGGGAGAGAGAAAGCCGGGCGTGGGCGTTCTTTCTTCTCCGTCTTTTTTACGACCCCTCAGGTTTCCACCTGTGCTGACACGGCTCAGACTTTACAATAGTCCTGAAAGAGTTACAAGCAGCCGGGTAGAAATTCCAAGCTTTCTTTCTCTTTTTTCCTCTTTCACCCCTTTTCTTTTTTTCTCCCTCTCCTTTTACTGGAAGGATGGGGTGGGGGCCCGCAGTTATTGTGGAACATTTGTCAGGCAGCCAGTTGCAGAGGCAGGGCCAACTGGTGATTTATGGCAACATCTGCGAGATGCAAAGCCCTTGTATGTGCGTTTAATCATATAAAGAGCCGTGGCTGGATGGGAGATAGGCGAGAGATTTGCGCCAACGGTCTGATGGGGGTTTGATGGGGTTTATGGGGTCCGTGCTGAGATTCAAAGCTGACGGCTACTTGTGTAAACATAGTATACGACCGTGAGATTTGTGCGGCTCAGCGCCGGGTTTGGGGTTGAAATCAGGTTCCGATGGTGCTTCTGTGCTCCGGTCCCAAACGAGTCAACACATTCTTACTAGGTTGTTTTGAGGAGTCTGTCAACAGTTACCGAAAAACTGGGGTCAACTGCTTTTTTAAATCTGTACTCGAACTGAGACTGATTGGTATTGACAAAGCATATCGAATGTTGAAATGAGCTCAGCTATTGTAGAAGTCAGACACCGGTTCCCTCAGCACATTTCCCTAGATTCATGACAAAGGAATAATAATTCCAGCGAGCCGCCTGTAGCTATTTAATATAATAAACATCTGTCTGAATGTCACCACATCTGGCAACAATGAAGGCAAATTAGCTACAAAATTCAGAGCGTCTGGCAATGAGATAAGACTCTGGCGTGCTCGATTCCTTTTCTTGGCTCGGTTTGCCGTGGATGTGAAGAGCAGAGATGGCCCGGGGATCTGACCTTGGATCGGCGTCTGACTGCGTCGGGTCAGAAAGTGGAGATCAGGCGCTGATTTGAGACCAGAGGAGGGGGGAGGGAGGCCAGACTCCCATCAGCAGACTGCCAGTCATTGGCGGTCTGGAGGAATTGTCAACTTCCTGTCTCATTTCTCTGGCCGAAGAATCAAAGCAGGGGGAAATTATTCTGCAATCTGGCCAGTGTTTTCTTTTTTCCCCCCGGCTGGAAATGCGAAGGTCGCCGCTGGTTGCAGGCTCGGTGGGAGACTACCACTGAATCCCCCTCCCCCCGCCTTTTTAAAACGTGAAAAACCTTCCACGCCTCAGCCGCACCGTGCCACAAATTGTTCCTCGGTCAATTTCAGAGACTTTCCTGAAGGAGTAAATAAAGTAATCTAGGCAAATTACATCCACACTCTTAATTGCGACATGCATTGTTTGGTGAGGCGTAAAACCTTCCCGCTATGTAGACGATCAAGCGCTGTTAACGAGAGGGTTTGACTCCACCAAACCAACATTTCAGCCCAACAGTTACCATAGAAATGACCTTCAATGAGGCAGCTCAAGGAGACACGACTTCTATGATATCACTGCTAAAACTTCCAAAGTAAAAGTTTTAAACCAGTGAAAACAGGTTTCTGCCTTAGTTTGAGAGGTTCAGGATGGTTTTCGGTGAACACAATTGTGTCTTCAAGAAATGAGCTGAGAGAAGCAGAATACGGACAAATCCATCCAATTGCTCGATCACTTTAGTGTAAATTGTTTGGCCAAAAAAAAAATCACAATTTCAGACTTGAGAACCGATTAAACCCTAAAACGCTCATATCTGCTTTTGTAGTTTTACAGGGCAGCGACAGTTGCAGCTCCTGAAAGTAACTCGGTATCGTGCTGCTCTAAGCTGACGTCCGTTCCTGCACATCTTTAACGCATCAGCAGCTCATCGTACATCACAATGGTTTGAAAAGTTTACGTTAAAATAATACAACTTGTCAGTCCTATAAATATAACAGTTGCGCTCAACAAGCGGCGCAATCAGGATTCACGGAAATCTCTCCCTAAGTTGATCATCTATCACTCCCATCAGGCCGTCTCTGCTCCTCTCATCCGTCCTGCAGGGTCAGGTTTGTTGGACGTTGTGCTCTGATCAAACCTGACAGTACCGTGCTCTGAGATAAGGTTATGAGGAAGCAGAGTGTTGCACCCAGAGGCAGCAGCTGTTTCCCAGGTGTCTGGATGTGTGTGGCTCCACCATCTTGTCTTAATCGCAGCCTCCTCAAAGAACTGGCAAGACTTCCAACAAACCCCCTCATTCCTTTACAGTGGGGTAAAGTCATACAAACCCAGCACGGCGCAGCCAACAGCCAGGTGTACTTAAACATTAGTCAGGCTAAGGGATGGGAGCAGAATAACACGTCCTATGAAAGCAGATCTCATCGTCAGCATTTCCATACACAAACTGAGCCGGAGTCCAAACACAGGCCTCTCGGGCACACGGATGATTATGAAGTGTGTTTTACTGCTTCTCAGTACAATTCTTTCCACACGCTTGAATAGGGGATCTGACTAAATCCCCCCATCCAAGCTGCTGGCACCGCCGTCGTGAATCTGCCATTTCTGTAAACACAGCTTCACTGTGGCGGGCCGGGGAGCCGCAGAGACGCTTTCCAAGTGCAAGTTTCAACAGCTAGCCCCGGTGCACAAGCACACCTTTTCTCCCTCATGTTGAAGAGGAGAGGCCTGAAACAACAAACCGAGCAGGGCAAACAGGGCTGGGGGAGGGGGTGTGTGTGTGGGTGGGGGGTTGGTTATGAGTCATCCTCCAAGGAGGAAAGAGAAAGAGAGAGAACCTGGTGTGTTTGGACTGAGCTGCATTGTGCCAATTTCATGCCTTCCAATAGCAACATAATTACATATAATTATTATCATTCCATTATACTCATTATTAATAGTCCTGCAGGGCTGGTAATATTAATAATATTGTTTATGTGGTAGCTTTGAGTTGGAGTAGAGGGATAAGCAGAAATAGCGAAATTACTGCTATTAACTAATGGTGCAAGTAGCAGACTGGTTGTAGCAGATCGATGACGCATTGTTAAGACCAAGAATCGCGCTCTGGGGAGAAACGTGTCACTCCCTCAGGTCAGGTCACACTGACATCATGATATGACATACTTCAAGATCGGGGGGGCTTATGACTGCTCGGGGTGGTGCAGAACACAAGATCATCACATGTTCCATGGTGTATAAGATAAAGTCACAAGATATGTCAGATACATCCTGTTAAAGGGGAAAAGGGATTTTTCCAGGACATAATATTTACAGGATTTGTAGAAGCAGAAAAGAACTACCAGTACAAGGTGCAGTGGCAGCCATTGCAGAAGAAATGCCTGTGGTAATTGTAGTAAGAGAACTTGTAATACTTGCAGCAGTAATTGTATAGTAGTATCAAAGGTAATAGTAGTAGTATTGCTGCTTGCTGAATAGTAACAGCAGTAGCAGAGGGTGTAATGGTGACTGTAAATAGAAGGAGTCTTAAAAGCAGTACAAGTGTCAGTACACATAGTAGTTAGTTAGTAGCAGCAGCAGTACTGATCAGAGTAGCACTGTAGTACTGTGTAGGGAGAATGATCTTGTATATTAATTATGTCATAATGGAAAACTTGGCGCAGAGTAGTGATAGCTGGGTTTGGACCAACAGTACTTAGTAGCAGTCTCCAGGTTTACTTGCTTAATTCTTCTCTGCAACATCTTTCCTGGACTTTTTTGTCCAATCAGAGACGAAACATGTATCTGTGTGCGTCTCAGTGGGGGGGCTGACTGATGACAGAGCTGTGCCGACCTTGACGGTTTGTGGTTGAGCTCTAAAAAGCACCACCACCACGTCCTTCAAAACGCCTTGTGCGTGTTGAAGCGAACAACATCACAGCGCCATGGAACAGCACTTCAGTGAACGTAGCAGCACGCATTAAGGTGTTTTATTTTGTTTATGTATGTGCAAAACATTGCTTCATTCAAAGCTAGACAACCCTACGGCTGGAATAACTGAACAGGCAGGGCTGCAAAAATACTCATTCTTACAGGAAAAGGTAAGCAAAAATAACGTTATCTGTTTATACATCATTTACAAAATATAATAAGTTTCATATAAAATGTATGTGATCATCTATATCATTTAGCTGGAGCCGTCTCCCTACAGAACAGTCTCTGCTGCTCGTGTCCTTCTCCATCGTCTTTTTACGTACATTCACTCGTTGCACATTTAAGAGGTCCATTATTGCAAAAGTGTCCATTTCAGTGAGGTAGAAACATTTTTTGGTCGTCCTCTTCATAATTCTTTTTAAAATGAGAGCAAACGCGAGCTCAGTCGTTGGGCTAAGTGCTCGCTCTGTGCGGCGGCGGGAGGGGATCAGTCCTGCCGCTGTCGAACGGCTGCTCGTACACGCTGTTGCTCTGCTCCGACCCGGAGTCCTTGCAGGGACCGCTCTCCTCGCTGTCCGAGTCGGTGTCCGGGGCGGCGTAGGGGTTCTCGTGCAGGGTTATCCCGTGGTGGGCCGCAGGTGGCGGGCCGAATCCCGGGTAGAGGTCTTGCTGAGGCCGCCAAGGAGTCTTCCCGAATGTTCCTGGGAGAGGAGGGAGAACATTTTCAGTGTCGGGAATGTGATTAGTTTATGGTAATAATGTCCAACACGGAACAAGAAGTTGAACCTACCCATGAAGGTGCTGCAGGGGGAGAGGCGCCCGTGGCTTCGCCCGTAGTCGCTTGACTCTCCATCGTCCGTCGACGACCGGTGGTCGCTCTGTTGCAGTGGGGGGCCGTGGAGGAGGCTGGCATTGGGCAGCTGCATCAGGACAGTGGAGGAGCAGAGGTCAAAGGGGTCGGACAAGAAATAGTCCCTCCTCTTAGAGCTGGTCAGAGTAGGCGTGTAGGACGAGACGCAGATGGGTCTTTGGTCGATGGGACAGCCTGAAGGAGGAGAAAGAATTAATTAGTGTGTCTTCCAGAGTGAGAGAGACGCATTGATTCATTCTCATTGACATTATTCTACGGACCGGTGAAGACCTCAGACGGGTCGGTGGCGTACGCATCTTGACGAAGCAGCGAACTAATAGGACCTTGGTAATGGCAGAGCAGAGGATCAATGGCTGCTTCCAAGTCTGCCTCGCTTCCTGTGTCCAGCTGACAAAGCCCTGCTTGGGTGAGAGAAGGTGTCATTAAACAAGGTGCTGCTGAGGAATGCATCGGTGCAAGAGAGAGAGAGAGTGACAGAGAGAGAGAGAGAGAGAGAGAGAGAGAGAGAGAGAGAGAGTGAGAGTGAGAGAAAGGCAGGTGTTTTATTTTACCGTTCATATCTTTGGACGGCAGGTAAAAGCCGCTGACTGATGAGGACATGTACTGATGGCTGCTGCCGCTCTCCGATGGCATGTAGCCGTCCTGCCTGTCAGCCAGCGTTCCCTGGGAGGAGAGGTAGCTGGGAATGTCGGCGGGCAAGTTGGTCTCGTCTGCAGTAGAAAGACACCGATCAAATCATCATCTTGTAGTTCAGAATCAAGCCAGGAAATGTGAAGGTTTGATTCCGGCCAACCGTATCTCACCCGTGTTGGTGACGCTGCAGTCCTCGTTGCGTCGGCGGGTGTGGTAGATGATGACCACCCACACCAGCGAGGTGCCCACCACGCAGCACACCACCGCGATGATGACGATGCCCACCGTGGTCCAGCCGTCCTCCTCCGACCCCGCCGCGCCCAGCATGCCGCCCCCGACGCCGCCCTGCCCGCCGGAGTCGCAGTTGGGGTTAGGCAAAACGGCGAGCCGAATGTTGCCCCTCTCCGTGCCCAGAGTGTTGGACATCTCGCACGTGTACTTCCCGGCGTCGGTCTCGGCCGCGTCCACGATGATGAGGAGTTGGTTGGCGGCGGCGAAGAAGTGACGCTCGGTCACCACCAGGGGGCTGTCGTCTTTGGTCCAGTTGAGCCTCGGGTGAGGGCTGCCACCTGCGATGCACTGGAGGACGGCGGTCTCGCCTTTGGCCACGGTGCGATCCATGAGCGGACGCAGGAAGGAGGGAGTTTCTGAGAGAGGGAAGAAAACAAATGGATTTAAATAATGAAAGAATGAAGATAATACAAGTGTGATAGATTATATTTAATTAGAATCATTGTCTCCTCACCGAGCACGGTCAGCGTAGCGTTGGCAGAAATGGCTCCAGCTGTGTTCTGCGCTGTGCAGCTGTACACGCCAATGTCCTCGGTCTTGACGTCCACGATGAAAAAGACGTCGTCCTCCGGCATGACGTGCATGCGGCGCTCGCGGGCGGCGGGGAAGTCGGTGCCTCCGTCCTTCTGCCAGGCGATCTGAGGGGAAGGGTGACCCACGGCGGCGCATTCCAGCCTGGCGGTCGCTCCCGCCCGGATACTCAGATCCATGGGCATCTTGGTGAAGGACGGGAGCACTGAAGATGAAAAGTAGAAAAATGGAATATTACATGTAGCAGGTTAAGACAATTATTACAATCAATGAAAAATGGAAAGCCTTTCCCGACGTACTGTTGACAGTGAGCTTGGCCTTGGTGGAATAGGACGATCCAAAGTGGTTGGAGATGACGCACTGGTATCTGCCCTCGCTGGAGAACTCCACGTTGCGGAGCTGCAGGGTGGTGGTGTACTCCGTCACCTCCGTCTCGCCCCCAGCGCTCTCCTGCACGCGCAGGTGTGCCTGGTTGTGGATCTCGGCGTCGTTCAGCACCTCGTTGTCCTTCTTCCAGGCGAAGGTCATGGGCGAGTCGCTGGAGCTGGCCGCCGAGCACACGAACGTCACGTTGCCGCCTTTGAGGGCCGACTGGGTCTCTGGCTGCACGGTGATCTGCGGCTTCGGGAAATCATCTGAGGAAGAGAGAGGCTCGAGCGTTCATATGGTTTTCCATTTTAGTTTTCTTTAATTTGGCTTCGGCGTTTTCTTGCTGTTCCGCCTTCACGCCTCAGGCAAAACTGATGAGGATGATTAGGGAAAACTCAAATGATTTATTTCCTAGGTAGTTCTCTCTGATGGTAACCAGTAAAGCTGAAAACTTCATTTCCATAACGCTCTCTTCATCAGACTCATTAAGGAATCCAGTAGTCATGGGGGAAACACTGAACAATCTGGGTCAGTTCCTAAATGGAAAAGCTGCCGCGCATAAATGCCTGTTTTTAACAAGCCCTCCAGTAAGGCTTTTACAGTGAGCACAAGTGTGTGTGTGAAGGTGTTGTACCGCGCGAATGCCATCACTCACCGCACACAAACTCCTCCTGGCTGACGGCGAACACACTCCTGCCCTTCAGCATCTGTGGGTGGGCGCAGCTGGCGTTGACGCAGGGCAGGAAGGTTTGCTCTGCCACCCAGACAGGGAGCCACTTCAGCTGGCAGTCGCACAGCAGGCTGGAGGTGTTCAGGAGCCTGCCAGGGGGGCGGGGAGAGAGAGAGAGAGAGAGAGAGAAGATGCATGCTCAGAAAGGTTCCATCTCGCAAATAATCAGCCAAGAAAATAGTTTTGCGATACTTTATTAGGGAGCTTTCCTTCTTTGTCGTCTAGGCGACCCTGCCACAATCTGAACTCACGGTTGATTTCAAAGGGCTGCATTATCTCACAGGCCATTGCTCCCTCGCCGACAGCGCGTCTCCTGTCTCTTTGTGTCTGCGCTAGAGTATGTCTGTTTAATATTGCTCGGCTCGCTGGCTAGCTTACGTCAACTCACGGGCTCGGAATTTAGTCTGCGTCGGGTGGAAAGTCTGACTAACGCGACCCACCAAGTGGCTGACGATTTCAAGAAAAATGCGTTTTATGCTCTTAAGCTGGAGGATAGGGAGTTAGTGAAGCTCTTATAATCTGATCTAAGCGTTTGTTTAGTTGGTGCCAAGGATGATCGTACTTACAGCTCCTGCAGGTTCTTCATCTGGGAGAAGGCGTTTGCTTGGATGGACATGATGGCGTTGTTGCTCAGATCTCTGGAAGAGGCAGAAGAGAGCGATGAGATGAGAGCAGAACAGTGAAGGCGGCATATTTTGCTGCCATATTTTGTCGGAGGTACGAGAAAACCTTCATCAGTCAGAGAGAGAAGTGGAAAAAAAAACACCTAACAGCGTCTGGGCTCCAGAACAATAAAACTCTGGGCAGCACTGTGCGATGTTAATCAAGAGAGGCCTAACGCTGAGCTGCTTTGAGCTCCGGCAATGGCTGGGAAAAAGCGCTAATTAGAATCAAATGCAGCTGTTTGCCGCACACACACACACACACACACACACACACACACACACACACACACACACACACACACACACACACACACACACACACACACACACACACACACACACACACACACACACACACACACACACACACACACACACACACACACGCAGATCTGCAAACACACGCAGTTCACTCCACTTGCCCCGGTGATCAATAAGCTCTGGCACACTAATGGGAGCTTTGTTCCTTTATTCCACATCAAAGCGAAGCGGCTAGGAGAAGACATTTTGGGTGTGTGGCTCTCTAACAAAACAGGCCGTGTGTGATTCATGCAGCTTTAAAGTTTACAGCTCTGACGACTCACAGGTGCTGCAGCGTGTCCAGGCCAGAAAAGGACTTCTTGGTCACGGACCGGATCCGGTTCCCTTGGAGGAATCTGGGGGGAAAAAAGACGGCGTCTGATCAGCGTCCAATCCGTTTGCTGACCTTATTCGGGTCGTAAGGGAAGACGGTGTGATTGTGATGCAACTCACAGTTTCGTCAGCTTGTCCAGAGCGGAGAAAGGCCCGTTCATGTCCTCGATGGTCCAGGAGATTTCATTATTTTGCAGGTCCCTTTTCCGCAGAAACAAAAACAGACCGCATAGTAAAGAATCCACACCCAACAAACTGCGCTCGCAATGTTAATAAAACATATGCGGCTTTACATTTCGTGTGAAGGGGGAAAATATTCAGACTTTAAAATAATACTCAAAGCAGCGCCGTTCCTCAGAGGAAGTTCCTCTCTGGTCTTTTGCGGCACTAATAAAGTCCGCCGGGGCTTTTTTGTGTCGTGCGGCGTAAAAAACGGAAAAAAAACAGGCACAAAGTTTTACAAGGAGGCACTGCAGCGTCGCATGTGTGCTGCATTTCAAACTTCATATGAGGATAAATATAAACTGTGTGCCTGAGAGATGTGGAGGAAACATCTAAACCCTCTACTGCACCAGTGGTCCAACTTATTATTCCCAACTTGTCGTTCCAATATGAAACTACCAGATAAATAAAAACATTGTGCCCTTAAATCCTCTTGATATCCGTCTGTTTTAGTAATAAAGGCTTATTATAAGTAGTGAGCCGATCTATCTGCCTCTATTTGAGTCATTTCGACAGATGTGATGTCACATTATCGTCCTTTGACCAGCAAACCACAGGAAGGCAAACACGCTAAACTAAAGGACACAACCGATTCCTGGTAACGTCTCGTCCTGTGAGCCAAGTGTTCAAACACCGATCTCCCTCCCTCCTCCTGGTTATGGCTGATTGGGTTTGTGGAAATGTGGGGGAAGGGCGTGGGGCGCGGGGGGTGTAAGGCCTGGAGCAATCCCGGTGCACTTCAGCTGCACACCTGCCCTGCGGTGACCTCAGCAAAGCTCGGCTCGCATTTGGTTCCAGTTAAAGAGTCCCAACCCAACTGGGGGGAGGGAGGGGGGGTGCGGGAAACATTAGGGGAAATGAGAGGGGGGTTGGTGGATTGGGGTTTAGGATGTGTGTGTGTGTGTGTGTGTGTGTGTGTGTGTGTGTGTTGGGGGTTGTTGAGGTCAGGGTTGTGCTCTTTTTTCTTCTTCTCGTTTTTTTTTATGTGTGTGCAGAGACCTCAACACAGTAATCTATTTCACATACCCAAAACAAATCAGGCAGGATATTTGCACTCAGGCAGAGGATTAATGGTGGAGGTGGTTGAAAGGAGGTGGCGGGTGTGTGTGTGTGTGTGTGTGTTTGTGTGTGTGAGGAACGAATGTATGGAGCGCTGTTTGTGAGAGCTTGTGCAGCGAAACAATGACAAGCCTTAGCACTTCCTCCTGAAGCTTTAAACAAGTAATCCAGGACTCCTTACACATCGTTGTGTATCTCTGACGCTTCTGAACGCTGCTTCTTCTTCTAATGATAATATGAGCGAAATCCCACAAAACACAATTTGTTGGTGTTACATCCTGTAAAAACTGGTGCCATTTCTCACAGTGAAAAAATCTACAAAATGTGTAAATATAGAAAATATTCACGTTAAATCTTTGGTCGGTTTCCAGCTATGATGTCGTTTTGGTTGTGGTCAGAGTTTGTTAGGATTTCCAATAAAATCCCCAAAAATATAAAGAGGGACAACATTCAGAATTTGGAAACTTTCTACCGCAGTGTGACTTAACATTTTTCGCCTTTTTTTCGTCGGAGACTTGAAATCTTAACTCACAGCATCTGCAGGCTGGAGAGGCCGCGGAACGCTCCGTCGGCGATGAAGCTGACCTGGTTGTTTCCGACGTGGAGCTCGTCCAGCAGGCTGAGGCCCACGAAGCTGGATTCCTCCAGTCGGGACAGATGGTTGGACGAGAGGTCGCTGCGGGACAAAAGAAAAACAACAAAACACGGCAATATGAGAATAATACGCCGCAGGCGAGGGGAAGGAGACAAACACTGATCACACACGCGCGCACACACACACACACACACACACACACACACACACACACACACACACACACACACACACACACACACACACACACACACACACACACACACACACACACACACACACACACACACACACACACACACACACACCAAATCGTGTATATCCCTTCTGAAGTCATCCTACTTAAATTGTCCTTTGTTGTCCTCCTTTGCTCTTCTACCTTCCTGCTTTCTCTCTCACTGAGTTCAACATGCTTTCATTTGCAGAAATTAAACCCCTTGCCTGTCAGTTGAAAAGCCCCTGAATTAAATTGATGCTTTTGTTTTGAAATTGTTTTTATTTTAAAGTAAACTCTGATTGAATCAAGATAGCGTAGCACGTAGCCGCCGAGCTGCCAGTCTGTTTACTCTCAGGGTTCATATGATAAGAGCGAGGGCAACGGGGGGAAGAAAAACAACTCCAAAGCCTCTGATGGTGGAGATGGTGAACATGGAGAGGACACAACACACACACATATACACACACACACAACAAGAAACAACAGCGCCCACAAAGGGAATCTAATCTGCTGCTGCCACCTGTTCACCCCGCAGGACACGTCGGAGCTGGAGGCGACACCCTTTCTCCTCACGCCTCCACGGCCGCAGGAATGTGTATGATGATGTCAGTTTGGTATTTAGCGTGAAACTTTTCGCAACTGATACTCAAATTTCCAGCGGGACGAGTGAAAAGTGTATTTACTTCCGCGGGGCAGACATTTTGGCTGGCAGAGCGTAGAGGAGAGGCAAAAGTTGTGTGCAGTGTTTTGGCAGGCACACAGCTAACTGGCACCGACTGGCACAGCATAAAAAACAAGTGCTCTCTGTGTGTGTGTGTGTGTGTGTGTTTGTGTGTGTGTGTGTGTGTGTGTGTGTGTGGTGACAGGGGGGGACAGCGCAGGAGGAACTAGAGTGTGAGGAAGGGCAGGCGGGGAGCGCCGGAGAGGAGGAGAGGGCGACACACAAGTGTTGGGAGTTCAGAGTGTGAATGGAAAGCGGGGAGGGTGTAACGAGGGAGGGGGGGTGAAGAGGGGAGGGGGAGGAGGAGGCGGAGGCGGAGGGACTCACAGCTCGCCGAGTTTCTGGCAGAACTCCCAGGCGTCGGGTCGGATCCTGCTGATGGCGTTGTGGCCCAGGTGGAGCTGCTGCAGAGTCAGCAGGCCGTACAGCCAGCCCTTACTCACCTCCGTCAGGTTGTTGTAGTCCAGCTGCCTGCGAGTCCACACGCACACACACACACACGCATTAACATGACTTCATTCTAGTGAGACTCAACATGCAGATCAGATGTGCCAGGAGCTACTTACAGGACTTCCATGTTGCTCAGGCCCCAGAAGGCTCCGTCCATCAGGCGGCTCAGGCCGTTTCTCTGCATCTTCAGGGAGCGAAGGGCGTGCAGCCCGTGGAACGTCAGGCCCTCCACCCTGCGGACCCGGTTCCTGTTTAGCTCTCTGAAACACACACACACAACACACTCTCAGTCAATGAAACTTCAGAAAAATGTTTAATATTATCAATTATATAAAATGATATCATATTTTGTGAGCGACGTAACAAAAAGCAGCTTACAGATGCTGCAGGTTGGGCAGCTGGAAGATCTTCGCCGGGATGGTGGAGAGGCGATTGCGGTTGAGCCGGAGAACCTGCAGGCTGCTGGACAGGTTGACGAAGCAGCCCGTCTCCAGGGTGGAAATGCGATTGTTATTGAGGTATCTGGGAGTGAGAATGAGTCAAGCGAATCAGGGAATCAGCTCCGGCACTTAAAGGCTTTGTGTGATGATTAAGACTCAACTCATCTCCTCATCTATTAATGCACACAAACAGGGAGACTCACAGGTTCTTGAGAGGCAGAGCGGGGAAGGAGTCAGCCTTTATATCCACTATGTTGTTGTTGCTGAGGTCGAGGGTTTCCAGGGCGATGAAGGGCCTCAGCTGCTCCGGGGAGATCTTGGTGATCCTGTTGTTTGCTCTGAAAATACAGACACCACAGCTCCAATAAATGACAAAAATACTGTGTATTTGAATAGTGCTGGACACCGGTTTCATGTATCCACATATACAAACAGTCAAGTCTGTCAATTAGCTTTTGGCATTAAAATATGACAAACTCCCACGCGCTTCCAGTGTAAAGCTTAAGCATGTGGAGCGAACACACACCACCCAGTGTGAAACGCTCTCTGTCATGTTTCCTGACGGCCCTGGATGCAATTTTCCCTCGACAATATATTTCACAAATGTCAAAATGGTTCAACATGATCAATTTCCCACTCTGCACAACGGGTTGGAACAACCATTCACTTTAGTGATGTGTTATTTTGTTTATAAGGTAATTACTAACAAGGTATTTAAAAAAGTAACCTGCCAATTACTTGGCTGATGAATACCATTCCCTCAGTGAAAGCATGCCTCGGCAGAGGCCAGCAATTTCCTGAGCTGCACGCCTCCTAAATTGCAGTGCAGGGACTGCTTAGTTATAAACAGAGGCTGTACAGTGCCCTCTTTGTATACCAGACTCGGCAACAGAGAGAGTGAGGGGGGGGGCAGGAATTCCCTCCTGTGCACCAGACTACAGGCCTCGTTTTGAGTATTCATTGCCGCGGTTACCGTCCCCCTCCACCTTCACCTGGCTAATCGGAGAGCTGTTAGCTTTCCTGGTTCATTTTTCCAGCCCTCAGTGGGCCGTTTCACTCCGGACAGTTTGTGAAAATCTGATTAAAATCCGGATGTGGCGTCATTAAGGTTTTATTGTTGGAAACGTTGAAGCACCTGAGCTGCAGGACACGGAGCGCTTCATGAGGGTGGCACTGGTCATTTAGATCATGAAGCATGACTCACGCATCACAATAACAAGAGCCATTATGCCTTCCAGACCGGGGTTCTGTGGTCAGAAGAAGATAAATCAAACACTACAGGGACAAATCATCAGGCAAAGGCAGAGACGTTTCCTGTAAAAACAGCACCTGTGGTTAATCTTCATCAGGGCACAAAACATGTAAATCCTTTCTTCCCTCTGAACAGATTTTAACTCAGAAGAGCTGTTTTACACTGTGTGCAGTGTGTGCAGCAGGATCAAATCAGGTATTACAACCATGTCTTTGGAGCCAGAGTGAGGCCTTTACTCTTGTACTCCCTCCAATCTGCATCTCATATTTTATATTCATTAAGTCCACCTCAGGCTTAGAGACAGCGTGGCACCAAGGCCCCATGAAATTGAGACGTCTCAGCTATTCAAAGCACGGTGCGGTTATACCGAGACAACTCAGACCCGATCCCCCACGTGAGTTTGGGGGGCTCTCAGCGTGGAAAGCCCTACACCTTTTCCTAATTGTTCAATTCAAACGGGACAGAGGGAAAGATGAAGCAGTCCACGAAAAACCCGGTAGAACACAGATCCACAGCGATGGGAGGCCGCCTGGAGAGTGTGATGGGGCGGCCGGGCGATGTCGGAATAAAACCTGCCCGAGCATGTCTGTCTGCTTGGTAGAACGCCAGCAGAGAGACAGTAAGCTTGGGCGGGGGGGTGCGCTTATCCAAACTAAAGCAGCTGAACACATTGTGACAAATTTGTGTTCATTATCTTTGGTTTAAATTACACTGTGCGAGGAGGTTTTGGGGGTAAATGTAAGCTATGGAAATGGGAAACTGAGATATGGAAATAAAGCCAAGCTCCTTGTCCACAGGTGAGAAATGGAAGTGAAGAAAGTTGGGATCTATCAAAATGAAGCCATCACAGTCTTTTATACATTAAGTGCTTTGAGTACTAATCTCTCCTGCATTGAGGCATGAGGCGCACTTGAGGAAACATCATTTGTTTGGATGAACATTATTTTCTGTGCTTTTAGTATTGAAATCGCCTCAATCTAAATAAATCAAATCAGCTGACAGAAGGCCAGACTCCGTATTTGACACTTGCTTTCGATTATGCCAACATTTCCTTTACGCCTTATCGCACTGCCGCAAAATGTGTTTCCCCAGCAAGTTTGCCTTGGCCCTAAACTTGTGCCTAACATCTGAAACTGCACGCGATCAATAAAATTTCAAAAAAAGAAGGAATGTTTTTGGCGTGCAATAACCACTCTAAGGATGTGGCGTAAATATAACTTGTCATCTACGGTAGAAAACGGCACAGGCGGCTCTTTTGCGTGTGGAGATTTTACAAAGGCACCACAGCTCCCAGGTCCCACACAAAAGGGGCAACACACCACCTGTAATCTCAGTTTTCATGTTCCCCTGACTGGCTGCTGAGAGAAGCCTGGCCGCCGCGCTGGCAGAGAACCAGTCTGTCCAGTTCCTGCCGGCGGAGAAAGTAGAGCCGCGGCGAGAAAGGGGCTGATTGGGAGGAGGGGGAAGCTCACGTAAACGCTCCTGGACGCAGATGGGGACCTTAGTTTGGCTGCCTGGGAGCCAGATGGTGTGTGTGTGTGTGTGTGTGTGTGTGTGTGTGTGTGTGTGACTGCTACTTCTAAGACATCATTTATTAAGGGGTTTCTGAGTACAAAATGCAAAGACTTCAACCCCGCACGAGGCCCACCGTGCTGTTTTCCATGATCTCAACGTTTGTGCCGCAACAAAATCTCCGGCATCAATCCGAGGCGAACCAGCGGAGAATCGGCCACTTAAATTACACGCGCATCAGATTTGTTAAGCCCATTTTCTACCAGATGAAGTGATTATGGGCTTCGCTGTTGTTAGATTGAGCCAGAGGAAGGCCAAGCATGTCAACAACAGCCCGAGGCGTCCGGATTATTGATTCAATACACATCTACTTTATCAAAATGGGATATCTTAAACATTCCATACATTTTCAAACCTTTTTCTCGAAACCTTCCAGGAATTGTAATGCTTGAAACGTCAGTGTAATACGTGCGATACTTAAAGGGCACTGAAGGTTAAAGCTTTTTTTAATCACAAGCTTATTACAACCCTGATGTGGTTTTCATGCTCACACACACACACACACACACACACACACACACACACACACACACACACACACACACACACACACACACACACACACACACACACACACACACACACACACACACACACACACACACACACACACACACACACACACACACACACACACACACCTGCCAGCACTGCGAGAGCTATTACACAGTATTTGCGCGGCCATGTGCCACGATCAGACTGACCACTTTTACGTGCTGCAAAGCTTTTGTTGTCCCGTACAAAGTCGCCAATCGCTAAGGAAGTCGGTATTTATTTTTTGCTGAGCTGTGTTCTTTTGTCCGCCCCAGCAAACTAATTCAGCCCTTTTAATGCGGGAAGCTCTTAAAATGGAAAGTCGCTTTTTCTCATACTGTAGTAGTATGCGTGTGCGTGCATGTGGTGGTGTGTTTGTGCATATGCGTGCACAGTGCGGGCACGCTTGTGTGTGTGTGTGTGTGTGTGTGTGTGTGTGTGTGTGTGTGTGTGTGTGTGTGTGTGTGTGTGTGTGTGTGTGTGTGTGTGTGTGTGTGTGTGTGTGTGTGTGTGTGTGGTATTTCCTATTGGAAAAAGAACAGAGTTTTGAGCAGCCATCTGATGACTCCCTCTCTCTGCAGTGGCGCCTGTAATGAAAACCAGGGCTGTTTTTGCTGTTCCGACGCCATATTAAACCTCGGCATGTATCTCGCTCAAATGGCAGGTCATCTTAACACGCCGGCTCGCGAGGAGACAGCGACGTGGAATTTAGCGCACGGCGAAGGGAACGCTGTGAAAACACTGTTGATGTTGCTGTGTTAACCCGAGTATATCTAGCTTTTTTTTTTACTTTTTAGCAACTCACTTCCTCACCATATGTCCTTTTGTTACTCATCTCGCCACGGCTTTGGACAGTAACAATCATTTCCAACATCTTAAGTGGTTCACCCTCTTAAATTCCTAATCAGACCTGGAATCTCCAGGTCATTTGTCGAACCCCTCAGAACAAAGGCAGAGGGATTTGGTGGCGGTGGGGTTTACCCCCTCCATAAATTCCTGGGAAATTGTTCAATTAATTAAGATGATCACGACTCAATTACTACCAGCTGCAGGGTTATTGCCGTTTGTTTTCACTCGGAGCTGCGGGGTCAAGGGAGTCGGCGAGAGCTGCCGCTATGTCTGACTGCCTGTTTGAATAAGTGGTATTTGATACCCCGAGGGCTTTTTTTTCCTCTTTACTGCCCTCCCAACCCAGAGAAACTGAAGGAGGGAGAGAAATTCTGGAAAATGTTCCGCTGGAGGGGGAAAGAAGAAAGAAAAAAAAAAATCACACTGCGCCACCTAAAACCTAAGAAAGTGGGTGGCAGCCAACACAGGCAGTGTGCGTGTGTGTGTGTGTGTGTGTGTGTGTGTGTGTGTGTGCATGTGAGAGCATGCGTGCAGTTTGGTTTCTTCTTCTCTCTGCGCCCTCATTTCCTTCGCATTACTTCTTCTCAAATGTGAAAAGAAGTTAATGGCATCTTTTCATATAGATACAAATACAACTATCTGAAAACCACACTTTGAAACTATCTGCTTCATCTGTATATTGGCAAAGATAGTGCACATCTGACCTTATCTCTAACTGCTGTCACTTCATATTTCCCGACATGTTCTGCTCAGCTAAAGAATCTTCCTCTGGCCGGGGTTGAGGAAGAGTGACGGCCTTCGGTAAACCCAAGCGAACAACAAACTCTTCGCATCAAATCAACAAATTATGGTGCGGGGAAAGCGTGGAATTCTCAAGAGTTAATCTGAGGGAGGAACTCAGGGGGGTAACTTGGAAAACACACATGGCGGTTGTGGAACTTGATCATGTGACTTCTCTTTCTACCGCGAGCATAGTAAATAAAGTTGCTTTGTTGTTTTTGGGGATACATGTGAGGTGTGACTGCAACCTTAAGCAGCAACGTCTCTGCTGGGGGGGGGGGGCGGGGAGAGAGACTTGTAGCTGGAGGTGACAATCCTGCGCCTTAATGTGAAAACAAATTGTTGATGGCTGACGGCTGAGTGCCCTGTGGCTGTGGCTGGGTGTCGTGTTGGGGCTTGATGAGGAATCATCTCCCCGGGTAGACGGATACATTCTTCTGCAGTAACTTCACGTCGGGTTGGTTTGGAGGGGGCGCGCCGCGGGAAAGCAAATAAAATTGTTGAGGTTTTTGACACTAATATGTGCCGTTGTTGTGAAAGCGAGCCTTGCGCAACGATACTCAAAGCTATCTGCTGGTTTCAGTCTGAACAGGATCAGATATGACAGTGTCGGCGAGGCTGTCAGATGCGTTTATGCTGCGCGTACACAAGATACACTTGGATTAAAGGCTGTAGTTGCTTTCAGATTGTACTATTTTCCCCTGAGCTGGCCGTACAGAAACACAAAACGCCTCTGCAGTTACAACAACAATCACCAAATTTGGACGAATGCGATATTCACACAGCAAAGTTCTTTTTTAGCATCACATCACCGCCTCCAGGTTAAAAATACACCAACAGCAGCAGCGGCGGCGACCAAACATAACAATTCCATTTCAGTTGATGGCATTTGTTGTCGGCCACGTGACGCGTCTGTGGCTGGCTGCCATTTGTGTGACTGCCCCGTCTGGGAACCGACTCGGCCAAACAGGGTTGTTCTCTTTAGGGGAAGGTAGGAGGGAGGGGGGGAGGAACTGCTTCCCAGCCCGCTGCTTTAACCAGCAATGACAACCCTGGAGGAGGAGGATTACCCTCCATACCGAGCAGGAAGTCTCAGGAGATGCAAGGAGAGTGTAAAGAAAGAAAGCGGGTTTGTACTTACAAAATGAGCGTTGTAATGTTCGCAGCAGATGGGCCCAAATCAGGTATCGTCTCCAGTTCGTTATGGTTCAGCTTTCTGTACACATTGAAACAGAAAACAGTTGAGCGGGACGGTTGGTCACATGCTGGGGAGTGATGGAGGGTGTTTGGAAAATCCAGTGTTTATACCAAGAAGCCCAGAACACAAGGCGTACTTACATTTCACTAAGATGCTGTAGTTTGGAAAACAAAGTGCTCTGGAGCACCTGCAATTTGTTATGGCTCAGATCCCTGTGAAGAGGAAAAAAAAGGCACCAAGTTAAAGGAAAAGTATACAACTCGGGCTGCATTGCTCAGATGCTGCAGATGTTTATTTGCTTCGGCCCGGCAAACATAATCACATTCAAATTCCCAGTGTTGTTGGTGCTGTGACAGCGTGAATGAAGCACAGTGATCAAAGAAAACAGGTTCGAATCAAAGTGGAAGATTTAACACAGACGTTCTCCGGCCTCGGAAAACAGAAGAATTGGGAACTGAGTGCAACATTGTGGTTACACGGCGGGCAACGTCTCATTGTGCCTGTTCTCCGTTTCAGATCTGTTGTAACTGGTTATGTTCAGTGCTCATCCGCTTCCTAAGACTGGATAAACCGCGTCAATTCAGGATCAACCTCTGCATTGGATCAAGTGCGATGAAGACATTTAGGTGAAGTGTCTGAGCCTGTCTCAGCCTGAACCGTTTCTGTGCGACTAACGTGTGAGAATGTTCCAAAACAAACCGCTGTACATTCAAATCCAACAAAAAGGTCTATAAGTCACAGTCCTCAGTTTGGCTTTTCATCTCTCTCTTTCTAAAGCAGAGAGAGCGGCGTCCGTGCCAAGCTGCACGCTCCACATGCAGGCCTCTGCTGAGACGCCCAGCCAAAACAGTCGCGCTGATAACTTTACATAGAGCGGTGAGGCTGTTTTTGGGCTGAAAGCGAGCAGAAACCTGGCATGGGACCGGCGTGGTAATAAGGTGCTGGAGCCAGAGGTTTGCAGCTGGAGTCCAGCCTCAGCACAGAGCAATCTAGTCTAATGTCTTGGACGAGTCTCGGCTTAATTTCATCTACTTTGATTTGGACTCGTCTCGCTTTCTGCCACTGGATCACAACTTGACATTTTAAGTCCGCTTTAAATGCTTTAAAGAGTTTTCTTAGACAGGGTTTGGTCGATTTTCTGCCCTGGCATTTATCACAACTCAATACATTTCACCTGTGGAAACCTGGAGGTATAACTCCACGTCTTTGTGAAACTCTTTATCCCCCTTGTTTGTACATTCGGTAAGATGTGTATGCAGCTCATTGGCTATTTAAGACTTAAATAGGACTGAATTATCTCTGGTCTCTGCCTTGATTTGGTTTCAACCCACTTTGGCTCTGGGCCGGGCTCAAACTAGGCTGATTTTGGTCTCGGACATTGGACTCTTGGCTCCAGCTAACTGGGGGTGAGACTCTTGTTTTTGCTGCCTACTCTGAAAAGGAAGCTGAAAACCCGCGCTGGCGAGCAAAGTCTTGCGAGCTCTAAAGTGGTGGAGTTATTGACGCTGCTGCGCACGATCAACGTTGTGGTGCCAGACACTTTTTTTTACGCCCCCCAGCCCCCCCACCACCGTCTCCCCCTTTACTTTCCTCATCTGGAATCCATCAAGGAGCTCCGGGAGGAGGGGAAGAGCCGAACAACTGGTAATGTATTCACAATGCCGGGAAAGTGAGAGGGACGCCTTTCATACGTCTGAAACACCTCTGTCCAATTTTCTGGGGCCCCGTTTTTGTTCTATGGTAAAAAGTTTCTGCCTTGTCGAAGCAACATTCCACCCTTTTCCCAACCACGCAGCTGTGTGTTGATGTTGTTGTTGCTGCTGCGCCGGTGCTGGGGGCCGTAGTAGGAGAAAGGAGTCCTATCATGGTCCCTAGATAAACCTGAGTGCCTCTGACACTTCCACTTCCCTCACAAACCAGCTCTGAGGAGTGCAAGATAACGCACAGGGCCCGACACAAGCTGCAGCCTGCATCTGCTGCTCTGCTCACAATGTAGAGCACTACACTCTTATCACTTAGTGAAAAGTGAATGAATAATCTACTCCTTAGTGTGCACGACCTGTCACTAATGCCTTAGACACATGAGGCAGATTCCACCTTGAATTCCATGAACCATCCTGAGAAGCAGAGGGACTCTCATTGGCTGGGTTACACCTCAGTGGGAGGAGCCAAAGAACCAGATTTCTTTCAAAAGCCAAGATAGTATTCTCTTTTTTTCTTTTTCAGATGCGGGATTTTTGTGTGTAAAGACTAAATGTTAACTCAGATCTTGAATACAGTGAGTCTGACTCGTGTGTTTATTTTAAAAGGACGCAGGCAGAAGTATGAAGCTACTAACATTATACATTCAAGGGCTGTTAAGTGAGATTTGGAGGTTTTGTCCTTTACACAGGAACTTCACACTTCAGACAAATGTAGTGGAGTACACATACTGATTCAATGTGACATTTTAGATTAAATGTGACCCATCAACTCACCAAATAACTTGAATTTCCCCCTTTATCTATTGAATCTTCTTAGATTCTTCTTAGATTTTTTAGCACCAGATCTTATGTCGTCACCTTTTTTTCCTTGCTTCCCTCATATCTTATCTTTCATCTCTATTTCACTCATTCAACTTTTTCTTCCCTCTGTAGATTCCTAATTCCCTTTATTTCCTACTTCCTACAGTCCTGTCTGGTGAACACATATGTATATATACTTAGACAGCATGTTAGATTACAGTATTAAACATTCTGAGAGATACTATTCATCACTCAGAGCACTTTTTACTTTAGATTATTGATGAACGTCACTGATAAAACTTGTTTACTTTGAGTTGTGAGGTTTTGAAGGCAGATATTTTACTTGTAATAGCTCATTTCTCATAGCTCTTCCTGCTGCAGTACTTTGCCCTGCACTTCTGCACTCTGCTTTCAAGTTGACTCGCCGTAACTCACGTCACTATCCTAAACCCTCAAATGTGAAAAGCCACGAAACCTCAGTGTAAATCTGCTGCCCCTTTCCTCCGGTCGACTTCCAGATATTTACAAGGTAGCTGAAAAGTTGCTTGTCTCTCCTTCTCCCTCCTCCTTTCTCCTCTCAGTGTTTGAATTTCATACTAATCCTTCATGCTCCTCCTTAATCAGTACCATCGCTGGCTCCGGAGTTGCTAATTCAGCAGAAATAACGGGGTGCTGGAAAACAAAGGGTCGGGGCGGTTTAAGGGGTTTAAGATGTGCTGGAGAGCCACTCGTAAATTAGCATGCCAGAGTGAAAAGAATTTTTCCCCCCATGTGGAACTTTTTTTCTTCTTCATTTTCTTTGGAAGGCTGGCCTTGGTTATGAGGCTCAGGCTAGCTCTGTTTTCTCTGGCATCATCAAGTTTCCAGAGTTGCACATTTTAGACAGAAAAAGTAAATCCAACAGAAGGCAACAAGCTTTGACCAGGCAGTGAATCAAGCACTCTACCTCCACACACACACACACACAGGACAATAAAAACCTAGTGAGAATAATCATCTGCAGTGTAGAAACACACAGTGAAGAACATGTTATTAAAATTGTGCTTGGTTGAAATGTTCTGGCTCCAACAGGACTTGGGGCAGCACTAAGCCCTGTCTAGGCTTTGGAGACAGGAGAAACTTAGAAGAAGCAGGGTAGTAATGGAGATATTACTTTAGGAAACTATCCAGGACTGCACACACACACACACACACACACACACACACACACTGCCTGGGATTTATGCTTTTATTGCTTTGATGGCCCCAAGGTCTGAGAAGCTGATATCTGAAGACAGAATCAACACGGATGGACAGAAAACACTGCAAATCAAAGTGTCAGCACACTGTGGAGCAATTAGAAAGTTTATGGACGCATCCTTCAGAGAAATTATTTGACAGTTAATTAAAGTCTAATAGTATACAACCACCCACTGCCACTAATTGCTCAACTTCCATTACTAAATGCTAAATGGACTTTACTTATCTTCCATTACAAAAAACATGCAGAAAGTCTTATTTAAATAGAATCGCTGCAGGCAGGTTAAGTTAATGATTATATACGGTTTAGTTAAAAGGCTTGGAGGCAGTGACAATGGCACATTGATGTGTTAAACACACTTGTGCTTTCCTGCTGAAACACATGCTGCTGCTTTCTGTTGTGATGCATTCAAAGACACTCTTTTACGATCACGGACCAGGTGTTGAATCAGAATCCGAAACTGCTTTTTGGTTGATCAAGAACTGTAGCAACGCATGCCATACCGATAATCTTTCTTCGCGATGGCGTTAACTTTTTTATGTGTGGTTTACAATGCTCACTTTGTCAGGAATGTGGTTCGTCCCATTCCTGCTGATGGACATATTCAGTATGTCTGCGTGATGCTAAGTCATTTTTACCGATACATAAAGCGTGGAAGGTGATTGAAACAGTTCTCAAAGACAGCAAGTACAGTTTTTTTTTTAAATGGACTCACAGTTGAACGACCCAATCCGGGAGCGTGTCTGGACTTTGTCCCCTTTTCAGCCGAGCGCAGTCCAAAAGCTCCCCAAAACAAGCACAGGGAGGGGGACACGTCCGTGCGTTTGCAGCATTTCCGCGCTGTATTCTCAAAAACGCAAATAAAACCACAGCATACCACGCAAAACTGCGGGGTTGCGCGGGTGAACGCATGTTTGCCGTCCACCAGAAACACCCCCTGTAAAGTTCTGTTGTATCTTCAAAAGACAAAACAACAAATAACAAATCCACCGAGAATTCCACAAACTCCGTGAGAGTGTCCGCGGCGCTTTAAATCAATACGAGCGCTCCGTTTATATCCAAACTTGTGTTGTTTCTTCGGCAGTAGAAGTGGAATGTGAAGGAAACGCGTCGGTGTGAAAGTTGCCCATTCCTCCGGGAAACTTTCCTGCGGCTCCTCGCTGATGTTGGGAAACTTGTGCCTCACTTCAGACTCCCCACAGCGCAGCGCGAGCAACCAAAGGTATGCGGGGGGAGGGGCCAAGGCGCGAAAGGCATCATGGGAAATGATGTCACTACTGCAACATTTTAAGCTAATTTGGGCCATTATACAGTTAAAACCTGACATCATGCACTTTTGGTATAAAATAAAGACGACTGGTGATAATAAAATGACATTATATATTTTTCCGTAATGAACTAAACTAAACTTACATAAAAATATGTTTTATACTCCTTAACAAAAAAGCATAAAACAACAAGCAAAATTAAGAATGAATGATACGAATATCCACCAAGTAACCACAACCACACTTTCCTCTCTGCTTTGAGTAACTACCAAGGGTTGACAATGTTTTGTATTGTCACAAGAAAGTTCTTTCAGTCAAATTTAGCAAAAACTTTACATGTGCTGCATGTGGTACTATGTAGGTAGAAGTGATATTGGTAATTGACATATTTCAAAAAAAAAAAAAAATCCGAAAAATGCAAGAACTTTGTATTTCAAAGCTCTCTCTCTGTCTAACTCTCTGTCTCTGTCTCTCTCTCTGTCTTGTTCTCTCTGGTATATTGACCTCATCTCTGTGGCCCTGACATTCCCTCACTGAATCAGGGCTCAGGAATTTATTTCCTGTTTTATTACAGCTGTTCTGTTCCTTTGTAATTTATCTGTTTTCCCTCCTACAGCTCCAATTGCACACCTGGCTGTTTGATGAGAGAGAATCTCTCTTTGAATTGTTTCTGCTGACGTTTCCTCTTTGTATGTTGAGGTTTTTTGGGGTTTTCTCTTTGTCCTCTCAAAGCTTTGAGCTGGACCAGGAACTATTTGTTGTGTGGGCCCTCTAAAGCCCTTTGTGAACATTGTGATACACAATTAAACTTCACCGGACCAGTTACTTCACTCTATTTTAACTTTTATATTAACAATAAAATTACATCAGTACTTATTTCTATATGGCAGACTCTGATCATGCCACAAATCTCTTGAATCTTTTCTTTGTTTCTGGTGGTTAGTGCACCATTGAAAAGAAGCTTTTCAGTGTTTCATAAACACTCTCACTCTCTCTCTCCTTCCCGGAATCATTTAGCAGACAGTTCATGAATATTGCTGCATAACTACACAGGATGTCACATTTAACCTTAAGACACAAACAACCCCCTTCACCTTAAAGGTAAAATCACTAAATGGCACTTTAATTGACTTTCGACACTTGGAAGCAGAGTGATGGCTGATATTTGCTCATTTGCAATTCAAAAGATGCCTGCTCTTTTTTTTGTCGTTTCCACATTAAAATGCTCCTTCATGAGATATTCATGCCCAGGCAGATGTGTCACGTTTCCCCTCAGGCAGAGAATGGAACCATTTCCTGTTGACCAAGGTCAAACTTTCACTGTCTGCTGGCACTGCCTCTCTGGCATGAGGACACCAGCTCATTAACCCGCCGAAATGGCAATAAAACACAGAGGGATCTTTAGCCAAAAGTGAATATGAGTAAATGTCAATTAATAGATCCATATTATATTTCACACAGACAAAACAAATGAACTTACTCAACCTGTCAAGGATTCTGAGTGTATTACTTTTACTTCTGAGTACGTCTTTTACTACTGCAGAATAGATCACTTGCAAAAGCCAAACTGGGTCACATGTCGGGTACTTTTACTGCTGATACTGAAGTACACTCCCCCTTCTTCCCTTATCAACACTTTTGATACTGGACTTTGATGCACAATTCTTACCTCACGTTTTGATCATTTTACTTATATATCAGATTATATCACTTCCCCCTTGCAAGATTACCGAAATGCAAACGTAGGAGAATACGCATACCATCCTTGTTTGCTGCTTAAACCCATCAGTGCCTGGCAGAACAAATACACTTCAGAAGAGAGAATGATCTGGGTGTGATGCTGTCTTTTGTTCTCACCATACAGGTGATTGGTGATAAGCAGCTCTATTGTTTTCTCCAAGTTGTCTTGTGAATGCTTTATTGCCCCTGTAACAGTTGCTCCAAGGTGTGAGAGTCTCTTAGTGGACTCATTTGTATTCAAAAAAGGGGCAAATGGAGTATATGCAGAGAGAAAACCGCCCACCGACTAGTAGAGCTTTTTACTGGTGTCTGCTATGGATTCCTATTGTGATGGATACAATCAAAAGGAAATAACACATCCACACAAAAGCCCATCTTTGGAAAAAATATCTACTAACATTTATAAATTCTAATCCCATCAGATATTTGATACCGCATGTAAATCAATTTCCTCGGGGCAAAACACAGCAGGGAACCTTTTACTGTTGCTCTTCAGTCTTTTTAAATTAGAACTCATCGATAAATTGGATTGTGCCACAAAGAAGCTGTGTTGTTAGGCTTTGTGTGTTAGTTCAGTTGGAATTGATAAATGCAGACAGGACGTGGTCTGCTGTAAAACATGGATAACTTTATTTTCAGCCATTTGGGAATAAGTTGTTCTAACATGGATACGTAAGCTAATGTATGTAAGCGGTTTAATTTAATTTCATCATATAGTATGATTCCATTTGCCATGAGTCACATGGCATGATCCCAATTGGCTCATCTGCCATAATTAAATCAAATTCCATGACTACAGCCTAGTAAATAAACATAGAGAAAATACTCCAGTGGAATCAGCTGATGAATAGAAGTGATAATAACTTTTTAAGGAATCTGATGTTTTCCCAGAGACCCAGTTGGATGACTTTCTCGGTGGGTAAAAACAAACAAAAACAAAAGAAAACACTAAAAAAATGGGAGGTGAGCAGCAGGAATCTGGGGCAGGAATGGCATGTCTGAGTATTTGTCTGGTGGAGGTGATTGATTAGATCCCTGTGGATTCCTGCAGGATTAGTGGGAGCAGAGGAGGGCTTCGCACCATCCAAGAAGCCCCACTCCTCCACAGGCTGATTGCTTCCTCATGGTCTCCTCTGCTGAGGGCCTCACGCTGGAAACCCAACACAGCACGGACAGACCGGCAACACTACCAGACCCTTTACAAAAACCTCCAGCCTGACGCATCACAGTGGGTATGAAGATAGAAAAATTAAATTTAAAAAAGACTCCAAGCTTATTAAAGCAGCATTAAAATGGAATTATGAGTTCCACTCACTTGAGAGAAAGACGAAGTGAGCGAGTGAACGTTTCTGCCTCTCAGAGAAGTAATTTGAATAATAACAACACAGAATTGGCAGAGACAGCGCCATCTACAGTTCCTTTGGGGGACTAACCTATGTTATAATGAACATTGAAATATGATGATTTAAAACTATTATAAAATTCTACTCTACTCTGATGATTTGACATTTTTGAACCATATGAGTCGTCCCATCCAGGGGTGTCGCTACGAATTCCTGGCCCCTCCATTGAAACAATATTTCTCTGCCCCCCTCACTATGCAAATAAAACAAATTGTCTTCTGTGAGGACCCTTTATATGAGCCCTCGCCAGCTGTGACCCACTAAAATCACCAGCTTTCGCCCTACCAGAGACCCCACTGATCCCATCACGCCTTTTTTCCCCCATGCACGGCGTACAGTGTAAACCAACTTTTCAGCGTGCCTCAGCTCCTGCATTCCTCTCCTAGTGAAATCATATTTTCTAGCCGCCACTGATTTGTTTGGTCACAGCGGCGCCTGGATGATAGATGTTTTTCTGGCTGTGAAACACCTCCCCGCTCCTACCCCATCCACGCAGTTTGGAGGATGGTGTGGAGGTATGCGGGGCCCCGAGTCTGTCCACCGGGGGAATAAAGATGCCAGAGTCTGCGCGAAAGCACGTACAGATGTTGGCAGCACTCGCCGAGCTGCTAATGCTGCGCGTGGCTGCCCGCCAGACATTTTACTCAGAATAGTAACGGTGCTGAAAAATGACTACCCAGCATGCATCACTCCAGGTATCACCCTCTGCCAGTAACAACATACAGGGGCAGGGAAGGTATGTCTGTGTGTGCACGTGTGTGTTTTCATGCATGTGTTCAAGAACGAAAAGGGCTCTGCTTATATAAGTGTGGCTTGTGCTGCGTACACACCTGGATTACGGATAAATGTGTCACTGTCAGGAGTTTGAGCGCTGATTTGCTCCATTTTGAGTTAGTTTGGATGGCTGGTTCTCAAGTGGGCACAAGGAAGTTCTCTAAAGGGTGAATGTATACTTCTAACCCACTAATCTGGCACTTTTTTGTGCTTGCATTGCATCTTGGGAGTTGAAAATCCCATGCGAGCCGAGTTCATGTTCTCGACGGCCAACATAGGAGCGTTTTAAGCCCCTGGAACAGTGTGCGTGTTGTCAGGGCCGTGTCTGTGTGAGGTTGATGTTGACGGGTGGCTGAGAGGCTCCAAAGTGGCCCGTGTTAAGGTCTGCGTTGTGTGGCCGCCGCCAATTACAAATCTTAGAGCGCTTAAACAAAATGTCTGCTGTGTGAAAGCGGTCAGTTGATACAAACGAGGCAGTGTGCAGAGCTGGGTTAGGGTGCCTGCCTCTTATAATTAATGGGACGGCCGACTTTGGCACGGAGCGCGGTGGCTGAGACTGATTGCCATATGATTTGTCAACATGCGTCCCGTCACCCCATAACTTCACTCTGGACCACCTCCCCCACAATCCCAAAACACACACTGCACACAGGAACGTAAAGGTTTTGAGTTTGCACTGTGTTCATCCTGGGTAAGTTCAATATGTCCCACAATGCAATTACACAAGGGAAATGGTCACGCTCCATACATTTGCGTCTGACATTTGCTAGTATAGTTTAAGCCTGATATCCGGTGACGTGGAGTGCCATGGTGGCTTGTCGGTGACCACTGGTGGGTTTGAAATCGACCGCTGCCTTTCTGTGTGGCGTTTACATGTTCTCTCTGTGCCTGTGTGGGTTTCCTCTGGTTTCCTCCCACAGTCCAAGAAAACACACAGGTCGGGTGGATCAGCAACTCTGAAGCTCCTGTAGGTGTAAACGTGAGCGTGAATGAGTTTGTCTGTCTGCATGTGTGTGTGTGTGTCAGCGGTGTGTCCTGACTCAAACCCACTAAGGTATATAGCATGGAAATTCATACTACTTAGACATTCTCAGTAACTTTGCCTTTGAAGAGGTTCAAAAACATTGACTCTATCACTTTTAAAACTCAACCATCTTGCTCTTGACACCAGTGTGAAGAGAAATTTCGCAACTAATGAGAAAATCGTTGCTGATATCAATATAATTTATCTAAATGTGATTAAGACCATCAAAGGCATATTAGATGTATTCTCCTTGAGTTCAAGGTCAGGGTGTATTGGATTGTTGCCTGGGGTCACTATTGATTGTAGATATGTCATTAGCTTTCACCCTGAGGTAGAATTGCAGCTTATTTGCAACCTAATTGTCCTGTATACTTGTGAACTCGTATTATCCTGCTGTGTGTCTAGTCCGATAACAACACTGCTGATCACAGACAATCAATTCAATAACTAATTTAACTCCTCAATCGACCTTTTGCACTTTGCCATCCTGACATTTACTCCCTCCATGACACTTATTTAGTGCTCGATTTCATTGGCGTGTGAGCAGACGTGCCTGTGTCACAGAGGACAAATAAAGAGGTATTTGACTGTGCAGTAGACACCCAGGAAATGGAATTGTTTTGCAAGCGTTAATTGTCCACGAAAGGTCATAACAAGAATCAAATCAGCTGAATTATAGATCCTGGTTGCTCCTTTTCCTAGATATGCAGTAGATAGACGAGTGTGTGAAGTGTTCTTAATGACAAACAGCCAGACTAAGAAAAACTCCCATTTAGTATAGACAAAAAGGACACACACTCTGAGCATGACTTGGTGGGCATGAAACCGCCCTATCTAACCCCTGAAGATGCTGTATATCATTATATATTGTGATTACCTGCGAAGGAAAGCAGCATGAAGTTCGTGTAATACCCAACAATTATGCAGGTGTTGGTTTATGCCTATGTGTGCGTCTGTTTCTCTCTCTCCCCGCTCCCGCTGTGTTCTGCCAAACACAGGCGGCTTAAGAAAGTCACACCAGGCCTCCTTCCTGCTGAGATCCTCCAACCTCAGGACCCCCCACTAAACACACACACACACACACACACACACACACACACACACACACACACACACACAGATACACGCACACACACCCCAGCAGGACGAATCAGCGGTGGGTCCAGAGCGGTGATAAAGAAAGCCCAGCTGTTTAAACAGTTGGTAGAAGCAGAGTCGGGCCGTTGGAGGGATAAATCAGCATATTAATCTTATAAAAGTTTGTGTTGTTGTAAACACTACCTCAATAGTTGATAATCCATTTCAACATCAGCTCAAGAAAAATAATCTTTAATAGGGGCTTTGTAAACAGTAGGTCTGTGACACTCGTATAAAAAGCGTATTAGAAGGAGAAAAGTTCCAACGTTCGGCAATGGATTAAAAGCACAATCATCTCAAAAATGTCTGTTAGTTGTCAGAGAAAAAGGAGAGTGGCAAACAGTGAATGGTGAAGAATAAAATAAGACCATGGATATTATACATTTGTTTAAGAAACACTTATTTGATTGTCAGGAGAGACGGGCCAAATCATGTGAGGTGATCCTATACGTTGAGGCAAAAGCAGAAAGAAGGGCAAGAACCTTCACACCACCCCAGGGTTGATGATTCCACCCAACCCCCTACTTTAAACTTTATCCTCAGCAAACCTCCTGTTGCTGGTCTCCTGAATGCTAGCCCTCCTCCTCCTCCTCCTCCTCTCACCTCCTCTGTTTCTACAGATCCTGACCCATTGTTTGGAGAGCAGCCATGCACGGCATTCATGCCTGACTTGAGCTGTTTTGTTCCGCAGCGGCAGGAGATACCTGACCAGGCAGGACAGGGTGGTGGTTTGTTATATCTTTAAATGATGCTTAAAGGTGTTTCATACAGCTCTTTATTGTTGTCCACACTGCAACATTAAGATAATTAATTTCAATAAACCAAAATTAGGGCAACTAGCAAGTGTCTACCTCAAGTGGCTCTAGAAATTTATGTTCACACAAGCATGATACAATTTTGATTCTATTCAGATGAGACAATTTTTTATTTTAGATTTAGAAGAAGCAGACCTAGACTATGCTTTTGTAAATCAGAGTAGAGGAACGATCATCCGTAGGGGAACCAGCTCGGTTTCATGAAAGCCCAGAAGCATTTTGACTTTTTTTTTTTTTACCAAAATAACGTTATGTGCATGTGTTAATTTAAAGAGTAAAATCGATTTTTTTAAAAAACTATTTTCAAACGAATAGGTAACGTTTACACCCTCTAGCGTTGGTTTCTTGTAATTGCACCCGTGGAGTCAGCATTTTCCCCCCGGTTTAACTTCTGTTCTCGTCCTAAACGCACCTTTTGCGCTGAGCTTCACGCTACAATCTGAACTGAGATTTAAGAAGCCAAAGAAACTGTCATGGCAGGTTTGTTTACATCGCACTGCAATAGGACCCAGCAATTCAAAAGTAATACAGAAAAAACGTGAATTGAACAAACACTGGGACAACATGACATGCACATTACTCTGATATGTCAATATATTACATCGTATGCGGTTGTAAAAAGCTATTTAGCTTTATTTGTACCTTAATAAACAGATTCCCTGCTTGCACAATGTTTTAATACACAATGAGTTGTAAGGTTAAGGCACAAACATGGACTGCTGGATCCAGCTGTTAGATGTCTTCTTACCATCCACCCCGGTGGGAGGTGTTGAGGTGAGAATGAAGGCCTCCCCTCCCTCCCTCCCTCCTCCATCACACCCTCAAGCTGCAGAAAGGTCAGACCCAAACAGTCGGGTCTTCATCGGCTTTTTGGAAACAAGCTGACAGGAAAGGTAAACACGTAGGTGTGGAAAGAGACGCTTCCTACGGTGGTCTGATCGCTCACCCAGGCCTGCACGGTTGTAAACACGGTGTTAAATCAGGAAGGAACGCTGCAAACTTTAAACAACACCGGGCAGAGAGGACAAATAGATGATCACGGAAATGTTAGAAGATGGCAACTAGTCTTTCCTGAGCGCAGTATTGCAGATTCATCTCTTCTCCTGTTGCTTTGCAAGAGCTTTCTGGTGCGTAGCGCCCTCTAGGGGTGGAGATCATGCAGGGGAATTAGGAGAACCTGTTGCAAACTCCATTGCCAAGCTCCCCAAACTTCATATTTGAAACTTCTTTCGCCCCAAACTCATCTGCTATTTTCAATCGACATCACCGCCTTTGTTTTACCTGAAGCCATCTCATCAGTGTAAGGCAAAATGCCTGTGAAATGTAGGAAAAAGGATGCAGTTTAGTGATTCCAAGGACAATACGCTGCAGCCAAAGACTTATTCACATTTTATGCAGATGATATTATGTACAGGACATCCACACAAGGACAGATAGAAAATTCAGGGAACTCAGCATACATCGTAAATGGGTAGATTACTAAATATTTCAAATAATTCTATTGGACAGATTGCAGCAAGTAAAGCGACTTATTGTCACTCCTTGCATTGAAAATGTTTAGATATTTATTGTCACTTTATATTGTGCATGTTATGCGGTGACTGCCGTACGTTAAAATAACACACCTATATTTGAAGTGTAAATATATCCTCAACCCTAAAGCTATTTTTGCATACTTCAGGCTTTCTCTTTGTTTCTGTTCATATTTCTTTCATGTTTTCACTGTGGTAGATAGATCAAAGCTCATGAATTTCACTGCATGCAACATTGCTACCAGCTGAATTGTTAATGAACAAGTTTTTTGGGAATGTTGAATTGAAATTTATATGGTTTCACCGCTAGAAGAAATATAAATGTGTTCATCCATTCATCTTTTTTTTTATACCTATTTTCTATACATTCCCCCAAATATCCGCAGGATTTCACCCATTTCCTGCACTTCACATTCATTTGCAGCTGTTCTGGATTAGCAATTTAAATGTGCAATCTTGGCTATGGTATAAAGCTCTGCTAGTATGAACAAGGCTTGTCAGCACAACACTTAAATAAAATAAATAAATAACGATCATTTGGCAGACGCTTTTATCCAAAGCGACTTACATTACATTACCACCCTTCGCAGAGGGGGGTGCAATTGAGGGTTCGGGGCTCCTCGGCAGGGACTTGAACCGGCAACCCTCTGGTTTTTAAGCGGAAGCTCTACCCACTCGACTACTGCCTCCCATACTTGGCAACGAGATCTGCCTGAAGGTTTGTAGGGCTGAACTCAAAGCCAAATATCCCGTGAGTAATGAAATGAGATGCCGCTGTTTAAACGATTAGTTGGACCAACATTCTGCATCGAAGCGGCACCAGTCTGACTTTTATAGACCTTAACAGATCCACCACAGTAGATGGCTTCATCATCACAACCAACGCCAGTCTTTCCTCTGTTGGGACCATTTCAAATTAATTTACCACATCGCCCCCTGGTGGTCGCATACTTCACCTTAACTAACAAATGGCTTCTCAATTTTACGTCATTATTATTAGCAGATTGATTTAGGCACAATTTATATTTGCAGAGACAGATTCTCCATGGATACACACAGTAAGTGCACACATGCAGTCGTATGATGTTCAGCACATTTAGACAAAGACAAAACATATTTGAGTCACAATTTAGTCTCTTTATGCACTATGTATAACAATAATCCTATTTGTTATTCAGCCATACCCACCTATGAAAATAGGAAATCCCAAATGGATCGACAGCACAGCACAGCACTTCACTTCACAGAAAACAATGGAGAAACTAGACATGTTCTCAAAACTAATTAGCAGCAATACTGATGCAAAAACAACATATATATATAATTCGTACATCATTTATTCATACAGTTCTTTCTTTACAGTTGGTGAATCAGTGTCATGGTATCCTCGGGCTTCAGCGTGACCTTTTCAAATTAATCCCTCAGGGCTGAGCTCAGATGACCCAGATTGAGTTTGCTCCTGGTGATGAATGCAGTGTTATGCATACAAGAGAGCATTTACAGCTCATATTGTCTCTGATAGTTTGGCAACAGTTAGGAGTATTTTAACATTTGTTAGAGTGTAACTAATATGGACACAACATTTCTCAATAACACGTCACTTTAAAAGCTGGAGGGGCCGATTATTACTTACTGTATATGGTTTTAAAAACAAATAAAATCACATTCATTGGCGTGTATAC
Source organism: Genypterus blacodes (assembly GCF_046128005.1). Lineage (NCBI taxonomy): Eukaryota > Metazoa > Chordata > Actinopteri > Ophidiiformes > Ophidiidae > Genypterus > Genypterus blacodes. The sequence goes on from NW_027466821.1 coordinate 4,244,233, forward strand.
CTCCTTTGAGGTCATATTACATTATATGCTTCTTCTTTTTTTGCTAAATACAGAGCAGCGGCAGCAACATTAACAACACAACACACAGGCGAATGAATGAATATTATAATATCAAAATGGATGCATTCTATTGAGCTTTTCCGACACCAGAGCGCCAGCATCTTGCAGGCTGCTCTCACTGGTTCACCTAAATGGAATGCGGCCATGAGCGCTACTATCACCTGCGCCGTTCCTGCTTCAACGCGTCAGAATGTCCGCTGTGACGAAAAGAGACGCGCCTACTTGGACAGGAATCCTCCCAGGGCCCCCGGGAGCTACCGTCTTTTTTGTAACCGGGTACCGCGATATCACGTATTGCTTTGACTCCACGTTACTGTAACGCTCCAATCGTGGATCTTAAATAGTAACCGAGACAGCGCCGCCCTCTGCAGCCCGCAGCCGCACGTCAGGCAGCGGCTGACACAGAAAATTTAAACTCAGTGCCGGTCACGGACGCACACGCATCTTCCTGGTACAAGGTCACCGAGCCGGCAACAAACACATACACAAACACGGGACGCACACACGACTAAATTCCACACAGGTAAAGTAATATTTCATATGTCTTTTTCTTTGATGGGTAGAAAGCAGAGCCTCTTGCCGGCGATAAGGAGGATTAACCTAGCTTCCGCGCCAAGCATGCACACGCGAGCAGCGATGAATGAGAACTACATCTAATATAGACATATGCATGTGCTGCGTTCACGTTCGCTATTTGATCACGTTTATGTCGCGTTCGAGGGATCTCCTGGCGTTTATGTGATCAATCACTGGGGGTGGATGAGTTGATGCCATGCACGAAAATGTAAATAATTAATACTTTTCGAGCTATTCTCAGATCAGCTGTGCCTTTAGTCCATCCAGGCCACGGGACATTTTGTCTGCTCTCATCCGGTCCCTGTACCCACACCAGCAGCATCATATGCTGAGGAATCACATGCTGTTGCATCACCTTATCTGCTTCAGCTTTCCTATTGATCGTCCAAGTTAGCCCCGAGAGAGAGACACAGGGCTCTATTATTAGGCAAAGGCTGGATGAAAAGGATTTTGTTCCATATGAGGGCTGGGATGTTTCATTCAGCTGATGTGAGATTTAATAATAACTGCACACGTCACAGTCTGTCAGTTTCCTTGTGGAAAACAGTGCTGATACAGGCTACTGTGCTCTTTCTCTGTAGATAGTGAAACAGAAGCTTGCTGATGGTTCTCTGTGTGAAACATAAGTGAGGCCTATAATCAGGCTTGAGGGCAGGGCGGTTTACTGTATGATTACAACCTGAGGGTCAGATTGAGCTTTGTTTATTATCGTCTGGAATGCTTCACAAGATCCCTTCATGGATGAGGATACACAAAGGCATCGTATTGATCATCATCAAGGCATCAGCATGGTGTGATCAAACTTTATTTAGTTTCTAGTGTTGATCATTGCTCAAATCTACACAACCTTTGTACCTTTTACCATTTTATAAGCAACATAACACAAGTTTGTCCCATAAACTCTCCCATTGAAGTTCAGAGGATCATCACTTAAGTGTCACTGTATGTTCAGGAATTCCAGTGCCAAGGCTCGAAAGTTGTTGCGAAATAAAAACCTTTACTGGCTCATTGTGCTTAGTTCACTGGTAAGGTTGCACTGGCTGATACCTGTCAGGTTTGTCCTCCGGTGTATCCTGTGGACACATTTCTCCGTCAGCTTTTAGAGGCTTGGATCAGGTTTCAAGGTTCAAGACCTCTCTCCTCACCCCCGAGGGATGTTTGCTGTGAATACAGAGCTGCTGATTATTCCACAATACAAAGCATCTCACTCCACACTATTTCAAACACTAACACAATAACTGTAAAGAAACAAGACTAGATTGAGATGATTAGTAAACTTTAGGACATCCAGGTAGTGAGGTCAAATTAGGGGGTAACAAATTCCCACACACGACTTCACTCCCTGTCCCTGTGGCCCAGGGAAAACCTTCAATATCTCTATGTGGAAAGTGTAGAGCAGACAGTAGGTAGATAAAATCTTATCAACTTCAGTTTGTTGACATTTGATCTTTGTCTGGGATTAAGGTGTAGGCAGAGAAAAGTGCTGATTGTTCTGCACTGAACTGGATCTAGGTAGATGAGACAGATTAGTCTTGTCTATTTGTAAATCTTTGTCTGATCTCTACTGTCTGTTGGCACTGTGTTAATGAGAGTAAATGGTAGTTGTGTGATTTACATTTAATTTCCAAATATGCAAATAGTGGTAGATTTGGTTATTCTCAAGAGGTGAGAGCTACGCAATGTTGACAAGAGCCTGAATTGCGGTGGTAGCAAATGTGAACCTGTGAAGGAGCTAGATGACTTCCCAGCATGCACCTGTCACCCCATGTCTAGCTGTGGGTGTGAGTGGATGATTCTATGTGATTACATGCTTTATTGGTACCTTTTAAACAAATAACATGTATTGGATTTCATGGCGGGTCAAGTGCAATCCCTGCTTCAACCTGGACATCATTAAAGTTGGATGTTGTTTTCAGTAGCCAGCTGGTTTGATTCGATTATCCTGATTTGGGATTTGGGGAAGTCCTGCAACTAGGATTTCCTCGCTGGCTGGTACACGGCTCAACATTAATCAGCCTTGTCTTTTAATCCAAGACAGAAGAAGGCTGCAGATTTACAAGATGGCATATTGTCCTACATGGGTGGATGTTGGAGCTCCAAACGCTGTCCAGTTTTAGTGGATATCATCACCATGTGGTAACAGAAACCATTATCAGAGATATTTCTTCTTAGAAACACCTATTTGGCGATCTGTAAGGCCAAGGGCATGTGTGTTGTTGTAAGATTGGTCGCAATCTTGATCAAATGTGACAGCCAGTGTGTGTCGTGTGTTCGGTCAACATTTGGAGAGTTGCTGATTGGGTTAATAATGAACTCTCTCCACAACAAAGTCTGTAACATTACGTTGAGGTTACCTTAGAGTTAATCTTGCGTTGCCATAACTTAAAGTCCCATTGTGTGTGTGTGTGTGTGTGTGTGTGTGTGTGTGTGTGTGTGTGTGCGTGTGTGTGTTGTGGGAGGTCTGCTGGTAGAGGTCATGTCTCCTTTGTATTTTGTCACAGCTTATAGCCCCTGCTGAGCTGATAGCTTCCGTTTATCTAATTTTGATAAACGGAAATCAATTCTTGATCACATTGTAGATTGAGTTCATTCTAGATTGATATCAGATTCTGCCATGTTTCACAGCTTCATTTCTTGAAGCCTTTTAGTGTATCATTGGCCCCGCCCCCACCTCTGGACCTCAGCACATGTTGGTCAGCTAACCTTCAACAGCCCTTCATGACAGTCAAAGTCCAGCAGAGCTTCACAAAACACACATCAAAAAACAGTCAATGAAAGTGTCACTTCAGGACCTCCACCGCTGAACCTTAGGCCCGTTTGCGCCGCACCAGCCAGCAACCATTGGAGCTACTGAGTCTAAACATCAGCGATTGGTCAGATGGAAGCTTCCCCGAGACCAACAACAACAACTTTTACTCAATAATTCTCACATTTATCAACTAAACCTTCTCCAAAACCACAGACCAATCAGTTTCGATTGGCTCTGCGCGTAACGCCTATTAGCAGTAAAACCCAAATCCAGTTTTCAAACCATCTTTTAAGAATAACCATCAATCCCGTCTTGTTTTTCTGCAGCTTTTTGGTCACATTTCACAGCTGCGACTCCTTTGTCACTGAGACGAACACACCTGAAATGCAACACTGTAGCGTGAGTTCAGTCCTGGTTGCCCAGTAAACCTGAGCTCATGTATCCGTCGGCCCGGGCTAAAGGGAATGCAGGTTTTCGGGCCTCTTGCCAAGCTGATAGTCATTGTTCACCTTGAAGGTTGGACACACAAACACATTTCCTCATCCAGTCCGTATCCATGTTACTGTGCAGGTTGGGTGATTTGATTATGGCAACTCTATTTTTGGTTGCTGGCTCCCTGACATCCTCGCTGCTTAACCAGATTGCTTGTTGGTAATGGTTCAGCAAGGTTATGGTGGGAGGTCACCTCAGATACATGCAGGCCACACACGACCAAAACAAACAATGGTCTCTGCCCTGTAACACTCAAGGGCAAGTATTGTGTGTGTGTGTGTGTGTGTGTGTGTGTGTGTGTGTGTGTGTGTGTGTGTGTGTGTGTGTGTGTGTGTGTGTGTGTGTGTGTGTGTGTGTGTGTGTGTGTGTGTGTGGATCTTGTGTTTTGAGATCTATCTGCCATGTCATTTTAGTGTTATGTGTTAGCACTGCGATTACTTGATCCCTCGAGGACCCAAAGTATGACATTATTCGACACTGCATCGATCAATCATTACTGTGGGGACGTTGAAGATTTGTAACCTTTCATACATGATATTCCATTAAAATTATATAATAGGCAGTGGCTCAGTGGGTAGTGCTTCCGCTTGGGAACCGAAGGGTCGCCGGTTCGAGCCTTGCCGAGGTGCCCCTGAGCAAGGCACCGCATCCGAAATTGCTCCCCCCTCTGCGAAGGGTGGTAATGTAATGTAAGTCGCTTTGGATAAAAGCGTCTGCCAAATGAACGCAATGTAATGTAATATTATTGTATCTCTCATTAGCCCCAAATTGGTTCTTAAACTCTTTCCTGTGGGCGTGCCATATGCTTGCGGCCAGGATGTTGTTGTCAGGGCGATGCGCCTAATTAACCCCACCACAGTTTTCTTGTTGACGAATGAGACTTTTGCTTTCAAGCATATCAGAGCCGCCAGAATTAAAAAGGTCTTCTTAGGGGAAATCAGACTGAGAACAACAGCAGTTTTCTCAGCTGAAGGACACAGCAGAAGTAGTTCACCATCAAAATCTGGAAGTCTGAACAGTGTCTCCACTTTATACCACCACTTATGTGCTTGTGTGTATTTGAAGATGAACTAAAATGATTTTCTTTTAGTCCTCCGATGCTCTTTTATTATCTGATCGAAGTGTTATACACATCGAACACATCCACCTAAGCTGCTTACGAGTTCTGAGGCTCCTCCGCCTGCTGCCATCACGTTCAATCTATCAAACCCAATATGCACGCTGTGTGCTGCCACAGACAGCCTGTAATCTGATTAGTGTGGATTAGACCCACTGTATGGATCTGTGGGGGTTGGGGGGAGGGGGGGGGGGACAAAATGCATAATCTCCAACTTTGATTGGAGGAACAATGCATAGATAAACACAGAGGATTATGTTTCCTTTCACTGGCCCAGTTGAAGCAAGTCACAGAGTCATGTGTGTGGTAAGCAAGCAAAATGGCAACCAAAACCTTAATCGAATCTTGGGAGCCAAGTTTATTCCTCTGTAAATATGTTTATCGGCACAGCACGGAGTCATCCAGTTAATGGCTTACTGTTGAGACTTGCAGCAGCATGATGGGTATTCTTCTTACATAGCAACACTATGTCACAACAACTATGACAACCAATAAAAGATGGAGCAAGTCAAAACCGGCTCTCCTAATCATGGTAACACCAACCCGGATACGTCAGTTCCTCAACTGCACGTGAGAACTCCAGGGAGAAAATCCAGTTCAGATTCAGTGATCAGGATAAATGATCTGACTTTTTGTTTTACATTGAATAAGCTTAACAACTCAGTTATTAATCCAGGTACCAAGAGCAGGGTACTGATCTAGAGAAGAGAACAAGGAACAGGAGGGACATCATTTATAGACGCTGATAGGTGTTAGTGATGAGCCATTTACTCTCCAGGCTGAAGTGTCTGTTTCCCTCGCAGAGCTCTCATGTTCACAAACACGAGCAGCCAAACCTACTTGCACTGGAGTGTGATGTGGCATTTGTTTGGTCAAAGACAATGAGAATAATGTGTTTTTCCAAATACACGACACAAAAGGTTTTTCAGGGTTTGTCGTATTTCCTGTTGGAGCAGGATGTAGGGAGGCATCACCTGTAATTGTAAACCGTTTATTGGTTCTTCCTTTTTATTTGATGGGAGGAGTGGTGTGAAGTTGTTTAAACTAGTTTGGTTGGATGATCTTTCAATGGCACACACCATGAAACATGCAATGTTCCAGGATGGGATATAATAAGATTTAATTAAATGACATTGCATTTCTTTTCATTAGATTACATATGCAAAAATGTATACCCATTTAATAATAGATGCCTCCATGTTAGTAATGAATACCTAACAATAAGTAGAAAAGAAGAAAAAGTCTGCTAGTGTGTCTACAGTATATATGTCTCTATATGTCACTGACCTGTAGCTACACACTACACGGGCTGTTGCAACATATTCCACACTACATTAACCTGCTTGTACCAGAGTCTGTAGGGCATTGTAATAATTTCTCTCACAGTTTCACCTGAGGTCTCTTAAGTGTTATGCATTTCTACCCAAACGGGCAAAGTGATGTTGCACAATTCTTTTGAAAAAGGAAAAACTCCGCCTCCCATATATGTCGAAATGTATCCATGACAGCTCAAAGCATCAGACTGGGTTAGGCCTCTGAATTCCAATACAGGCTCATTGATATAGTAAAACATGTAACTCCTGCCAACAAGTCTGAAGTTTGAAGCTGCTCTGACATAACTGGAGGCAATTATTGTTTAGAACCCAACAAAACAATTGTCAACATGAGCTGCTGATTGCTCCCCAAGCCAAACTGGCGGCAAGCACCTTAATACTGCAAGCCTATGTAATGGCTGTAAATATTTTGTGGCCGATTTGAGTGCTGTAAATCTAAGGTGGTTCGATGTGACAACAGTCCTCTGTATTCCTCTATGTCAGTACGGTTGCTGTTCTTAGCTTTAAGGTGCAACCGTGGCGTGTTTGCTTTGTCAACGGCGGCCTTGGGGGAGGGAATCCAAGGTGAATAGCGGGGAGGGCAAGTTTTGCCTCTCAGGTAGAGCGAGGGTGTATAACTAATGTGTGTGGGTGTGTGTGTGTGCGCTTGCACCTGCCCCCTCCAGGATATTGACCTGCTGGTATGTCCTTCCTTGTGCGTCACATGACTGCTGGCAGGTTGTAAAGTAAATGACATAAAGGACACAGCCTCTGTATACAGTCAATACGAGCCCCTGCTGGTCATTTGATTACTTAACATATCATCACTAATGACCTGTGACACTTTCCTATAAACATTCTCAAGTTTGGGTTAATTTCCGGGCGTCTGCGCCAAAGGACTTTGTAGAGGAAGAGAAATCGGGAGACCAGCTGAGATCTGCCTAATCAATAATCAATCACAGGACAAAAGGAAGTTATACATTATGTAACAGATAAAGCAGAGTGAGGAATACAACGAGTGTGTGTTCCTCTTCTCTGACATGATTGATCTTTCCTTGCAGGAATTCTGGGCCACCTGAAGGAATTTTGCCCCAGGATTTGACTCTAAAGAAATGTTCCTGAGAATTTCTGCTGTTTTCTTAGAACAAACTGCAGCTGTAAGCCCTATTTACACCTTGTATTAACATCTGGACGGTTTCGTTATCAAAACAATTAGGTTACAAGTAAATGCAAGGTGTGAGTTCATTCCAAGCAAATTGAGATCAGATCCCTTAATTGCAGTGTAAGCCTGGTTAAGGCACCCTAACACACACCACCTCATGATGTTGTCACAGTTCCAACTTCACGTCACGTGTCTGTGAGATTTAATCGGTTCTCTCTCCTCTTCTCTGTCGTTCCAGTGCGCACACAGCATTCAGCCAGTCCAGCGATGCCGCCCAAAGCCGCGAGTCCCCCTTCCGTGCCCCCACCAGACGGAGGTTGGGGGTGGCCGGTGGTTTTCGCGTCCTTCATCTCCATCGGCTTCTCCTACGCCTTCCCAAAAGCAATCACAGTTTTCTTTAAAGACATCCAGAAAATCTTTGATGCCTCGTACAGCCAGGTGGCATGGATCTCCTCCATTATGCTTGCAGTAATGTACGCTGCAGGTAAGTGACAGTTTGGTTCATCTCATTTGTATCAAAAATAAAATCGATCCTATGAGACCATTGCATGTCACTTTGTTAGACGAACATAACAAAATCTGTGCCAGACTGTATGATATCCAGTTCAAAGAATGTCAGATTGTGTTAGGAATGTAGGATTAGGAGGATCTGTTATGCTTTATAGACATGAGACATAGTAGCAGTCTTTTTATAAAAAGCAAATCTCACTTCATTTTCCTTTTGTCCCCTACGTTGACCTTGTTATGGATAATTTCTGCTGTGTTGATGTGGCTCATCGTGTCCTGAGCGGACGTGCCGTACAACAAGCCAGCCAGTGAAATTGAAAGCTGAGAGAAACACAGCGGTTTAATTGTCTTGTAGCTGTTTATTCAATGGCATGCTGACCTTCAGGGCAAACAAATGAGTCATGCACCGGCAGCTGACATGGAAAACCTGTTGCAGGCAGTGTGTGTTTTGTTGGACAGGATACAGTGGAGAAGGATTCCATGGAAGGTTGCTGGTTCTCAAATTGCAGCAGAATTTGCCTATCAACTAGAAAATCACAAGTTGTCAGTCGGTTACAGGCGGTTACTTGTAAACTTTGGGAAGTTGATGGAAAATTATCTGTTGGGATGGATTTTGCATAACAGATATGAACCATGGTGATGCGAGGAAACCAGAGCTATAGAGATGCAATGTTGTGGTTAGGCCTTGTTTCATGTAATAACAATAGCACTGCCTCAGGGTTAATACCTCATTCATTCACATGTATACAAAATGTTCAAAGGGTGATTTCCATTCCCAACACATTACAAAAACATCCTTAATCAAACAAAAGAGGATTATTTTCTTCTCCATATCTCTCACCTGCTGAATTTCACACGTCGATGCCTTCTGCCCGCCATCTGTCCAAACTGTGATCATCCCGCTGTCGCTCACAACGATGCTGCTGCCACCATCTGCACTGGACGATGCCGTGGCTGTGACACGTCCCTGATTTAAAATTGTAGTTTTCGGTATTCAAGTGATGCATTTAGAAATATCTACTAAATATTACAGCTGGTTGCAGTCTCTCAAATATATATTGTTTAAACATTATCAAATAAAAGTGTTATTTCACCAGTCTGAGGACGTTAGAGAAGATTCATTTTGCCAGCAGTGACCTCCCTTAGCTCTGATCTAACTTAGACACACACCTTAACTTTGTACGTGTCCGTCGGCCAGAATCAGTCTTTGCTGATCCTGACAGAGCCTTTACTGCTGCGTCTTGATTGTGGCGTGCCGGCAGTAAAAGCAACCGCCCACACGAGTCAAGCGATGACACCGGCAATATGTGTAATCACAAAGCGGCTCTGTGAAACTCATTCATTCATATTGATCGTCCTCATCAGCTATTCATTAAACACCTGCTCCCTTGTTCTTCCTCTTACGCTGATGAAGCAATCATTGTTTGAATGTTAAACACCTTTTTAATTCCCCAGTGCTGTTTGTGTGTTTGTGTGTGTGTGTTTCTGCACAGCTCTGCCTGGATATGAGCCGCAGACAAATAATAAGCCAATCAGTCCAAATGGGAGCACTGACCTTTAGGTGTTGTTGGTTGAAAACCTTGAATCTCCAATACTGCCAATGTTTAGAAATCCCAAATGATTTCATCACGTGCAGATTTCTATTATTGAATCCAGAAAACCCCTGTGCTGTTCCACGATTAAATACATTGGAGCAGAGAAGTGAAGGTGTAACTGTGAGCCACCATTCATTATTAACATCCCTCCCTTCTGCTGAATCTCCTTTATGACTGATTATAGTTTATTGTGTTGGTTACTAAGACACACAGACGCCCTGTGATGACGCAATAAGCCGCAGGCTGCGTGTCAGTGTTGGATCAGTGTATCGCTAATCCACAGGGAGGGGGAGGGGAGGAGGTCGGACGGGAGAGTTGACCTTGGTGGAGGCAGAGTGAAAATCCCGCAGATCCACCAGCCATGTCATGTTCGCTGTCTCTTGACTGACAGCGCTTGTTAGTGTGAGGGATGGACGGGCTTAACCGTCACGGTGATGAGATCAGAACACACTGGGGAGGAAATCCCATTCAATTGGGTAAAAAATGTTAAAAAATTGGGTGAAATTATTAAGGGAATAACAATAAAAATCACCTGAAAATGGAAAGAGAATGGTGGATGGGATCCTGGGAAGATATTTTTTTTTTTTACAGAGGAAGGGTTAGAAATTGTCCTATAGTAATTTAGGATGCATGGATCCAGAGTTGGTTTAAAAAGTTAATTATTTTTTATTTGCATCATCTTCTTATATACTATATTCACAATGGCTCAGCAACAAGTCACAGAATCAACTCTGGAAAGTCTCATCCATATCCTCCCGTAGCCAAAAAGCTTTAAAAAGTATTTTGCTTCCATTTATGTCAACATTATCCTATTTGGAGCGCGATGGCCAGGCAGAATCCCACATCCTCCGCTGTGGTTTACCAGCCTCTTTACTGCTGCACACATGAAAGGCTTCTGGAAAAAATGTTAGACGTTTCTAAATGCGTTGTTCCCCATTGGGACCTTCGTGGTTATATTTAGTTTTGGGTTTTGTCCGCGGTGTAATGAAGTCCACGCTGCGTCTGGCCAGGGGATGATAAGCCCCCTTCTTTTTTTTCATTTTTTTTTCAAAGGAACTAACGTGCGGGCCCAGGGGCTTCCTCACTCTGGCCGATTCGAGTCCCACTGAGGCCCGCGGAGAATTCTGATCGCTGCTGCGGATGCAAATGAGGAGGAACTTTCCTCAAGGTCGAGGAAAGATTCACGCAGAGTAAATTAAGTCGAAAGACTCCTCGCCCCGACGGGCCCGGCAGAAATATAAGACATCGTCCGGCTGGTGATGAGAGCATCATTTCCCCCCAAAAAACATCTTTTATTACTTTTCTCTTTCCCTATTCAATTTACACACCCAATACTTAAAATTCAGTAACGGTCGAAGGAGACCGTGTCATTTGGATTTTAACATAGCTCCATTATTCATACTATACTGGCATAGTTTCCAAAATATGTAAAAAACTGATGAAGTGCTCTCATACACCTGAAACGCAAAGATGTAAGATGTATACAATAAATTGTTCACCAATACAGCAGCTGTATAATATCCGTATCCATCAACGATTCTTGACATATGGATTTGGATTCACCTTGTGATAACGTTGAACAAAGTTGCTCCTGCAGAATAGTTTTTGTCTCCACTTTTCTTTCCTTCATTAAAACAATGACTCTCTACACCCGAGTCCTTTGCAATTTGTCATCTAATCTGATTTGATGGGTACATGGTATTTAAAGGTGAAACAGTCCTTTTGGTGCTATTAATAGAGGCCGGGCTGCAGCATGGACCAGATTAAATCATTAAGCACTAAATACATGTGTGTGTGTTGACCCCTTTTCCCTTCTCTTTATATTTATTTCAGGTCCCATCAGCAGTGTACTGGTCAACACATATGGATGCAGGCCCATTGTCATGGCGGGCGGTGTCCTCTGTTGCATCGGCATGATCTCCGCTTCTTTCTGCAACAACGTGATGCAGCTTTATCTTTGCATAGGTGTTATTGGTGGTAAGTCTCTGAATCCACTTAAGGCCATTTGGGTTAAGAGGATTTAAAGGTCAGGTTAAAAATAAAAAATTGTTTGGAGGAAGAAATTGAAACTTTTACCATATTGAACTATATTGGATCTTATGTTACAATCACTCATCGTGTTAACTTCCCACTGATGAATTAATAATCATTACATATACCCTATATATAGTCTAGTTTATTATTGAATTATGTAATTTATTTGAAAACATGAGTGAGTGCACTGAAAATCACATTAACAGGTACCTAGCTGGTTATTTGAAGTAATATCATGCTTACTATTACCATATTGTATTGAGATTTTGTTGCTTATTTTTGTGGTTACTAGTACCATTATATGTCCTTCATTTGCTGTTATTGTAAACACAAAACAATGGTGGTTCTGGATGAAGGGGTAAAAGTAACGCAGTGTTACCTTGTTTTGAGTAAAAACAACAAATTAGTTTTTGTTTTTGTCCATAACTGGTCACCACATTTATTTCTGTACCATCACTCTGAGATCTCTAATGTATCACTGTCATCCATCCTGATAGGTCTTGGTTTAGCCTTCAACCTACAGCCTGCGCTGACTATGATTGGCAGATACTTCTCGAAGAAGCGACCCATTGCTAATGGACTGGCCATGGCAGGTAGTCCAGTGTTCCTCAGCACCCTGGCTCCTCTCAATCAGTACCTCTTTAATAGGTTTGGCTGGAGAGGCAGCTTCCTCATCCTGGGGGGCCTACTGCTGAATTGTTGTGTGGCTGGTTCCCTAATGAGGCCCCTGGAGCCACCAGCCAGCAAAGTCAAGAAGGATGAAGAGTTAGCTGCAGCTACTACCAACACCAAAACAAAAGAGAAGATGTCTGTCTGGAAAATACTCAACAAGTATTTGGACTTGTCGCTGTTCAAGCATCGCGGCTTCCTCATCTACCTATCAGGCAACGTCATCATGTTCCTGGGCTTTTTTGCACCCATTGTCTTCCTGGCAGCCTATGCTAAAGACATGGGTGTGGACGAGTACTCGGCAGCCTTCTTGCTGTCCATACTGGCGTTTGTCGACATGTTTGCCAGGCCCTCCATGGGGCTGCTGGCCAACTCGCGCTGGGTCCGGCCCAGAATCCAGTACTTCTTCAGCTTTGCAGTTCTTTACAATGGGGTGTGCCACCTCCTCTGCCCACTGGTGGAAGACTACAAAGGCCTCGTTGTATATGCCATCTTCTTCGGCTTTGCCTTTGGCATGGTCAGCTCAGTCCTGTTTGAGACGCTGATGGACCTGGTTGGGCCTCAGAGGTTCTCGAGTGCTGTGGGACTGACCACCATAGTGGAGTGCTGCCCTGTCCTTATTGGTCCACCGCTCGCAGGTACACTTCCACCTTTTATCTATTTGAACTAATCAGTCTACTTATAGCCATCTATCAGAAACAGAAACCAGCAGGAATAGATATCCTTTACTGTATTCACATTAATTCCAATTGGTATCCCAGCAATATTGCTAAGAAATGTCATTATGGTGGTGTTACATTAATCAGATAATTAGCTGTAAATAAATAATATGCTATAGGGCTATTTAGGGTTTCATAACAATTCAATTATACTGATAAAACAACATTCTGTTTTGCAGGGAAACTGGTGGATGTGACTAAGAGTTACAAGAACATGTACTTCTGCTGTGGAGCTGTAGTTATCGTGGCCAGCATTTGGCTCTTTATTGGAAACTTCATCAACTACAGACTTTTGGATCGTGAGCGCAAGCAAGCAGAGCTATACAAGCGGACTGAGACAGAAGATCCTGACCGAGACCAGGTAAAGCAGGAGGCTGATGGTGCAGCTCAGGCCACTGAGGAGCTAGACGACAAAAGTCAGAAGGCTGAGGAGCCAATGCAGCGGGAAACCAACATATAGAGCCCTCTTCCCTTACTGCTGACCGTCTCCACTGATGCAACTTCGCATCATCCTCAACTATGATCAAACCGGGCCACAAGCCATGAGGTGCCTCGCGGTGTGTCACCAGGCTCTATTTGGGGTCCTCTGCACTTCTCTAATACAAACTGCCAAAGCAACAACTGCATTGTCGGCCTCTCAGAGGCGTTAGTTCTGCCTGTGAGGAGCGACTGCCCTAACCACAAAAGAAATGGAGAGAGAGAGAAATGTAAGATATGCATGTGAAGAGGCACTAACTGCATTTTTTAAAATCACATTCATGCCGTGTTCACCTCATATCGGATTTTCTGTAAATATAACTGCCTGCAGGCTTTTTGCTTTAATGAGGATCTGGGCTTCCCTTTCAGAATGGTCTCAACACAGGCTCCAAACAAATGCAAAGCAAATTCATGAACGTTGTTTATTCAGTCAGACAATCAACTGTGCTTATCATAAGTAAGCAGTGTCTGCTGCTGTTCATGAGTAATTCCAGGTAGCCACCATCTTCATGTTTTATTTCCCAGTGAATGTTTTCCCAAGCTGTAGCAATGAGTCATTCCTTGTCTTCCGATATGACGTGAAGGCGGCATCAGCCCGTTGCCACAGTGAACTACAGCACCAGCAAACTGAATCCGCCTGTTCCATGAGATCTGTATTTTCCAGGAAAATTAAATTGCTACAACTAAGTGAGCAGTGGAAGGATTTGTTGGTTGTCACAGGTTTGACAGCCATTTTCCATCCCTGGTGAAATCCTGAGCGACATACTTGACTTCCCAACTGTGCATTCACGCCTCGAGTCACATGACTTGGTTATTCGTGACAAATCAGAAATTGTGGTTGTGTAGTATGAAGTGACATTTTTTGCATACAGTTACACTCTTTGTTGTCTTTGTGGTTATGGAGGACACTATTCAGTATTTGAAAAGAGCCACAGTAGACTTCGGTGTGGTTTTCAGCAATGACACAAATGAACCCCTGTGATGTCATAAGAGTCTGACTTAACACAGTGTCCTTTACAATCATAGGTTTACACAATATGATTTATGTTATCAGAGTTTAAACAAGCTTGCTAGTCCTCCACAGGGTTGTGTAGACTGAATGATTTGTGAAAATCAGCATACTGGCCCTCTAATGAACCACCATCTTATGATATTTAGAGTTATCCCTTCCTGTGGTTTTTCAAATTAAAGTGGAAGTGGAAGTCTATCTTTGGAGGTTATCAGGCTCCTGTGGACCTGTTGATTATGTTACTCGCAGTGTGAATGCACGGTTAGTTATATTTGTAATTCAAGTGACAAATTCCTTAATTCCTGCGTTTTACATGGCCCCCCTGAATTCCAAACTCCATGAATAAGGAACAGATGTGCTCACAGCTGGTATTACGCTGCCCCACCTGAGGACTGTAAATGAAGTGTAGTAAAAACCTGCCGAAATGTTCCACTTTAGCACTTTGGATCAAGTCATAAAATGCTTCCTGTTCGTTGTCTATTGTTTCACGTTGCACATTGAATTGATGAAGCTGCACTTAAAAGGCCATATTTCAACCCAAACACCTTTTATGAAACTGCTGCAAGTAGATGAATTTAATTATGGCTGAATGTAATTTCCTCCGTGGGCCTTAATAAGGTATTAATGACCAAAAAACATCTGTAACAGTGCGTAATAGTGTTTTTATTTCTTGGAACATAGAGCCCGTGAGCAATATATTATCCTCTTTTAATGCAGGTATACAGGGAAATGTATTTCATCTGGTCAGAGTAATAGTCCTATTCTGTGATATGTTGCCTTAAATGTAATGAATGCAGTTGTGCAGTGAATATGTCATCATAGTATTCTACTAATCTTTGTGTAAAATGTGAGTGTATTTTGGGGGAAGGATTTCTCTTTAAAACCCAATTCCATAAATGTGTAACACATATTTGTGCTCCATTCGTCTTCTGAAGTACCATGATGGAAATGTTAATGCTAATTCACTAACAAACTAAATCCATGCCAGTATGTAAAAGAAGAAATTGGAAGCAATACTGACTTCTGATACTAATTATTAACTAGTTGTTAATGGGTTAATGGTTTTCAATCTTGTATTCTTGAAAGTACAATATGTAATCATGTCTTTCTTCATATTTCAAGTACTCCTGCAGTATTCTATCCATTTCATGTGTTCGTTCTTCATGTCAATCATGCTGTGGAGTGGTTGTTGACCTGCTAACAAATCTATTTTTTCAAAAGTGATCATGAACAACAAACAATGCTTTTGTTTCAATTGCTGCTTTGGGAGGAAAATTGTATAACAATTTCATAATCTCAACTCTCATCTTCACCCAGTACTCCAACCAAGGTCTGCGTTAATGTGAAAAGCTCTGGTTAAGTGGTTCCCAAACTCTGTGAACACAACTCCACAAAGTCTGAACTAAAAATGAATAACACTACTTCAAAACTTTCCACTGGAACTTTGAGAATCTTCTCTCAAATGTTACTTTGCAGTGGTTCTCAATCCAGTTTGTCAAGAGCCACCTGACAGCACATTTTCCCACAACTCACTGCTATCTATAGTGGACATGTTCACACTTGATCGAGAGTGTGCGACTTCAAGATCTAGACTGGCTTGAGGTGAGGGTGGAGCAGGGACAGATGGAAAATTTGGATGAATGTGTGGAATTGGAACATTCTAGAAGAGTCGCTGTTCTGTTTCAGATTTGGGAAACACTTCCTATACTCTTGGTTTGGGACCTGGACTTGATCTGTATTTATTCTGTAGTCCATTCAGTTGTAAGCCCAGTTTCTCATTAGTTCAAATTGTGTGTTGTGATTCAGCTATCAATCCTCCACAATGCACGCAGCCCACCAGCATTTCACGCAGAAGCTAGAATGTATTGTTATGTCACCATGTGTTTGTTCTTCCTTATTTATTGGTAAATGTGTAACACTTTAAGTGGTGGCTACTTACAGGATTGCACTTCAATTGAACTAATGTCATCCACTGGTATCATAAGTCACTGTGTTGAGCTTTCTCAGTGAGGGAAACGGCCTGCTGTACTATCACCCTCCTGTCAAATAACACTGCCCCCTGCTGGTTCCTAAACACTGTAAAGGCAAAGGAGAGCTCACTGATTTTCACCAGATCTGCTTTGTAAAATCTAAATGAGGTGCTGGTTCATAGCTCTTTGATCACCCCCCCCCCCCTTCCATAATGACTAAAAGTAAATGAACTAAAAAAGTTTGTCTGGAAAACACTGGAGCAGAGCCTTCTGTAGCAGAACGTTGGCTCATGTAAGAATCAATGTAAATGATATATAGGGGGATGTCACGTAAAAGGAGATAGAATACACAACATAAATCGTTTTTTTTTGAGTTGCGCAGCATTCACATGCGCAATTTGAATTAAGTGTTGCGGCGGAAAAATGAACTTGTGCCACAATCATGTGAATCACTTGGTATACTATGCATACATTATATTGCAAAACCGCAAACAAATGTAGTTGTTGAAGATTAAGAGAGACTTTTTGTTTTGGTGGGAAAGGATTTTATTTTCTAATCATTTATACTGATAACATATACAGTAGTGGGTTTGACATGCTTACACCCTCAGCCTTATGTGTTAGCGCCCCACCTCTGCTATTTTGTTGAGTGTATATTAAAAAACAGAGTAATCTATTTTGAGGTTTCATTTAACTGAATAGGAAATATTTTTTCTGGTATTTTTCTTTAAATGCACATAACATATTATATTTAAAAAAAGAAAGAAAAAAAAAAAGCGTTTGTATAAGAATAGAAGTCAGTATAGACCTGAAAAAGATTCCTGGACATTTCCAGTCGTCAAGTAAAATTGATGCAGTTTGGGATTCTTATTACCATCAAATAGTTCCCAAACATTTCCGAGGCGAAAATACATCATCTTGATTTATTACATCATCCAGGATACGTCAAGAATGAATGGATGAATGGAAAATGTAATTTAGTACTCCTGACTCTACTGCAGCTTGTTTATGATTCAAAATGCTGCTTAGTTCTTTTTAATTTTTCTTTTTTGGGCTTTGTTTGGCAGCCAATGAGATTGGTTATTTAATGGTGACTTCAGATGTACACAAACAATTCAACAGCTGTGTGAATTCTTTTGTCAATGCAGCGGGTGCTATTCAGGGGACCCGACCTTCATGACAACACTGGGGTTACTTCCTTTTTTTGGTGCTTAAGGCTATGAAGACGTTTCTAGAAATTTTGAGCAGTCCATCCCTTCAACTTTGATGTCATAAGGGTCATTGAAACGTGCTGCCTGGAAACAATGAACTGAAGTCCATGTCCCACTTTAATGTGTTGGGTTGGTGTTGCTTGTACACAAATACGTCTGCTACTGGGAGGCTTACTGTTGTTAATTGTGCCTTATTGTGCTATACTGACCGTATTGTTCCAATCAATGCTACAGATGGCACATTTAGAGCACGCAAACATTTAGGTTAAATATAATTATGTGCTCCGATATTCTGTATGTTCATTATCTTCAGTGTTTTGTGTGTGTGAGTAAGTACCGTTTAGCTACTAACCCAAAATTCACTTGTGTCTGCAGTCTTTCACATGTGAAATGACTTTATATGTTGTTCACTCTTTAATGATGATGATAAATATTCATATTTTTGAATGATCATAACTTGGACAGAGCTCCTACCAGTAGCAGACATTCTGTGGGACCTCATCAGCGGAACTAAATGATACTATGATATATATGAGGAATCTCTGTCAGATTGTTTTTCACTACCTCTACAAATTTCATGTCAGAGTGGAAAAAGAAATTAAATGAAATTCTAATTCAATGACATCACCTATCACTGTACATAAATAAAGTGTATATCCAAACAGGCTTCTGCTGAACGACTCTTTATTTAATCAGGTATGAATTCGACACTGAGACCTCCATGTTCTTTTTGAAACCTTTGCCAGCCTGACACCTCTACTTTCCCTTGCTGCAGGACCATTGTGCACGCTGAGTGAAAATGTGTCATTTATAGAGTCCTGAGTCTGTATCACTGATAAATCTTAAATGACAAAAGCTACAGAATACAGACTTGTCAGGATGCCCTTCTTACCGGCTCACAGGCAAAGAAACCAACCGCCCGGTGAGAGCAGAACCTCCGTATCAGAAGTAAAAGCACTGTGAACGATAACATCATCTGCTGTTTGATTCCATTAGCAGTCAGCACACAGGATCACCTGGATGTGTTGAGCAGCTCTCATTAGACTCAAAGTGAGTCCTCCTGTTCCCTTCCATCATCAAACCCCTTTATATAACCATGAGTGAGCATGTCATTAATTCTGCCTGGCGACCAAGCCCAGCCTCCATCGGCCCATTTCGGGATGAAAACCAGCAGTGAACGGGTTCAGACCCCCCTCCTCCCCCATCTCCCCCTTCTCTCTCTCTCTCTCTCTCTCTCATTCTCATTAGCATGCAGTGCTTTGGCAAGGCTGTGTGCGCCGACGATGGCTGGAGACCCTCAGGCAGAGTTTCAGGCTAGATTTTAATGGGGCGGTAAGGGTCAACAGGAGAGGGGAGAAACAGTAAGCCTCTCTAGTTTCCTGTGATAGGTGTTAGAGCAGGGCCAGGCACCCTAGGGTGGGCCCGCTGGGGTTTAGATGCAGATGAAGCTGACCTTCAAAAGAAGGTCAAGTGCTGTTCCTTAGAAGTTGCAGGTCAGCTGCATTGGGATATAAACCAACTGCACTTCCCTCACAATGTCGTGATACTCATATTGAAGGGCCTCTCCTCTCTGTTACATAATGACAAGATAAACATGGCTCAGATAATTTCAATCCTGAGTCCGAGAGTCATCCTGACGCGCCATCCATCATCTCACTAACCCAATTCTGTGTGAGCTGTTGTTTCCTCTTATTAACCTCATGTCACGATTGAGCTGGTCATTCTCAACGGCTGTCTCCCTTCACACTGCCTTGCTGGGCAGGAACTGGTGTTGCCATGTGAGCACGAGCTGTCAAATATAGTCGTAATGTAAATATTTGACCCTCTAACACTATGTGTGTTATGATCGGCAGGCGATGGAATGGGTAGCAAACAGAATTAAATGAATAAGACACAAATCAGGATGAAGCTGGGAACACGGAGGCTGGGCGCTGCAGCTGGAGACACTGAACATGGAACGCTTGACAAAGTGAGTGAATCCCCAAAACAGAATCCCGGACCACAGGAAAAAACTTGCAAAAACAGTGCAGCAAGCAAAGACTGACTAAAGGTCCCATAAACTAATGAATAACTAGACTGAAGTATTAAGTAGTAGGTAGTATAGAGAGAACGTAGTATAGAGAGTTTAGAGAGTAAGTAGGTACTCTCCAGCCAGGCATGGCTGGCTGACCTGGAACCTAAATACTACCACTGATGAGCACTGAAATGGTGATCAGCTGTGTGGAATCAGATGGCGTGAACAGGGATCAGGTAGCCACGCCCAGCCAGAAACAAACACACAAGCATGACAACAACAAATACAAAAACAGAGCGCAATCACGCACAGATCCTAACAATGTGATCAAATCCAGTGCTGAAAACACACACTCACAGACAAAAATCAAAGAGGGATGAGTGACAAGAGGAAACACTGTCAGAGAATAAACTGTAGCCTTCTTACATGGTTCTAGGAATTGAACTAGGAACCTTCCAATCCCATTTCCAATCTACCATCCACAATCATTCAGCAGCATAGTGTGTCACAGCTAAACCAATGAAATTGTAAAGCAACACATTTTTATGATATTTATGACCAGTTTATTCATATCTGTCATGAAGTTATCACATCATACTCTTGTGTCCATGTGTGTACCTATGTATGTGTGTGACATATATGTCATGGAAGACCAAACAGAGAAGAAAATCTGACCTGGATTTGAAAGAAAAATGCTCTCGAGGCATCACTTTAAACCAAATTATCGTTCTACACATAGCAAGTGTGCGAACCAAACCAATAAGTGGCAGCCCTGAGGCGTTCTGACCCAAACTGGACCTCAGACCGTCATGCCCAAAAGCTACAAGCTGCTCTGGTGTCTCAACAAGACACACATTAACCTTTTTACCGTTATTTTTCAGTGCAGATCTCCCACTTTGAAGTGCTTCCATTTAACCTTCATTTAACTTTTGTGTCGTGCTCTCCCAGGCGCCCCATTTTAACTGTAGAAGCCTTTAGAAGTCAGAAAAGGCCTGCGGCTATAACTGGCATATCAGCACATCTGTCTGCTCCATTGCCAGGTTGTAGAGTGAAGCACTGGTCGCTTGTTCGTCTCCAGCTGGTCTGCCAGTTACTGACTGGAAAATCAATGCAGTCACAGGCAATAAGTCTTATTTTAACTGGACAACAAGACAACAGTTTGTCCTCCAACAAAATGGTGAAAAGACGACAGTTTTATAAGATGACAATGATGATTTTAAGGAATAATTCCAACTCAGCAGTATTCTATGGTTATCTGCAGGTCCCTTCCATACAATCAGTTCCTTTTCAAACACATGGATATTTGGTTTGGCAATATTCTATACAGGTCAGGGACGATTCATTAAGCAGAGGAAAAACATTTAAAGTTTACTGCAGCAGCCGTAAATCTGATAACTGCACTTGTTGCTCTTTTGCCTTCAGACCAAATGCGAGCAACGTCTTTCATAATTCATCCGATACCTCATTATCAAACACTGCAGCTCCCTAAATGACTGTAGACATGAATGAACATCTCCCTGACACAGATCCAACACAAAAAAGACGGGTTTAGTTTATTGCTTGTCTGTTAGATCGGATTGAAAGACAACATGATCCAATATTAGTGCATATTCAATGTATCAGCATAAAACTATCTGCATAATGTGATGAAAACGTTTGAGGGCTAATGTGACACAGTGACAACAGATTCCTTCCATCTAATTACAGCTTTGGAGCTCTGTAATTAACTTATTAGCTTCTTCAAACGTGCCGCTTTCATTTGGGGTTATGCAGCCGTGACGGGTAGTGTGTGTGTGTGTGTGTGTGTGTGTACCATCATCTGACACTGGAGGGGATAACGAGAGGGAAAATCGTTTTTTGAGCATCTGAGGTTGTGACAGGGTTTCTCTGGCTTTAGGGAGAAGACAGTGAAGATCTGCTTTGCCTCTTTGATCTGGCCTGACTTCCCGTTTAACTTTCCATGACACTGCACGTAGCGAGGGCACCGGGAACGTGAAGATCTCTCTCTAGCTTTCCCCTCAAATGCTTCTCACATTGAGCTCAAATTGAAACAAACGCAGGCTGAATGGGAAAAGGTAGCAAACAATGAAAATATAAGCATCTTTAAATCTCGTTACGCATGGATTTTTGTGAAACGGAATAAAGAATACAAAGATGACGTATTCGCTAGAATTACCTGTCACAGGCCAAAATGAGTCATGGCTTAGATTTGTGTGTTCAGTGTCTAACAAAGCACTATTTTTTCTGTGTGTGTGTGTGTGTGTCACAGTTGCAGGCACAAAGCTTGGACCTGCACATAGAGGGCACTCTTAGCTCGGCTTTCTCTGCAGTCCCACCATGTCATATACCAGAGGAAGATATTTATAGAACTGAGACTGGCTTCAAAGGAGGAGAGAGCAAGTTTTATTGAGGTGATTTCGTTTTGTGAGAAAAAGAACAAAGTCTTTTTCCATCAACTTTACAGATTAGATTTTTGTGATCTGGTTTATTTAGAATGAGACATTTTTAAACAGCACAACGCACAACTCAGTGATGTTGACTTTGATCTGAAGCTCTGTAAGGTCTGAAATGTTGTTATGAGGCAGTTATAGTGGTTGTCAGAGTGAAATTATACCCCGCAGGAGGATTTCATGTTTGATTTTGGACAGCTCAGACTAGATTAATCAAGCCAAGAGAGTAAAATGTGCTGTCATCACAAACAGACTTTCTCTGGCTCTCTGAGCTGCGATGGAGGCCAAATTTGTGAGTGCTGTGTTTGTGCTTCGTGTGAATTTCCTGTGATATGATCCCATTTTGTCAGCCTGAAAGAAGCAAAACAGCTCGTTTACAACTCAGCCTCCGTTTTACCATCGAGCAGCTTAGTCACGTCTCAAACTGTTAATCAGGCCGATCTGCTTCTTCACACAAGGGTCACCAGTCCACAGTTGCTGATTAAAAGTGCGATGCGTGTTATTTTGGCACCGATAAATCATTTCCACACTCATTCTGAACACAGACACAAAACCACAAACAAACAAGGCCATTGGAGAAGATTGGCAGCATATAAATGCCAAAATTTATAACCTTGCCAAAAATGTGTTTCCTTGGCAGTGTGTCCTTGTTTTGTCCTGTGTGTGCGTGTGTGTGTGTGATGCCACTTCACAGGGAAATTATGGAGTTTAATAACTAGCAGGCAAATAATATTTTGTGAACACTGGACGATTGGAGCAATATTTTTTAGAAAGCAATTCAGCAGCAATATTTTTTAGAAATAAAAATGAAATAAAATACTGTTTTAAATTACTTTATTAGATTTTTAGTGTCAAAAAATCAATTTCAGAATCAATATTTATACTCACATATTTAGTTTACAAGTTATTTGAAAAAAAATACAATACTAGATTTAAAATATGTTTGAATTGTTAAGTTTTTTGGTTATAATTTTAATGAGACAAAATGTGCCATCTTGTTAAGGTTTTTACAGTGTAGCTTTTAAGATGGAAGATGGAATATTGAAATGAGAACATACAACACAATAAAAATGCATTAATTTAGATTTTTAGCCTTTTAGCCTGATTTAAAATTGTTGTTGTTTTTAAATGAGAAATCTGGGACAAAGAGGAAGAAACGACACTTGAGACGACACATACCAGACCAATGTGGGACGTGGTGAGGGGACATTGTAATCTGACTGTAATCCTTACTTTTATATTTAAGACAAATATTTATAAAACACGAGACTCATCCATCCATTCATTCTGGTATCCGAGGGGCTCAGATGATGCCACCCCCATGGGAGTTGCCAGCGGGCCTGGAAGCAAAACTGACTTCTTTTCCCTGTTTCTTTACTGAAGTGGAATCAATGCAAAGAGCTTGCAGGTTAAAGACATTGTCACAAATTTGCAGTTCACAAATCTTATTTCATGGTTCAACAACTCGATTATTTTCCATAGTTATAAACTCGTATTAGTATGGCACACCTTGTTTCCAATTGCCACTTATTAAAAAGACACACATAGAGGAGAAAGGAGCAGCTTCCTGTTCGATATACAAAGTCTTTGTTCAGGTTGGCAATTTTTTTTATTTGCAATAACTCTGTGACTGCATGACAAGAGAAAAATGATTAAACAAATGGAGACGGTGAAATAGAACAGGGCGCACACATGCACACGCGCACACGCGCACACACACACACACACACACACACACACACACACACACACACACACACACACACACACATGTATATATATATATAAACAGAAAGCCTTAGAGCTGCAGAGAACAAACAGCATAACAAAAGCAGGTACTAACAACAAGGATGCCACCGAAGCTTACGAAGCACAAAATTATCACCTGATATAATACCCAAAACAATATATGGCATATCTATTTATGATTATGAAAAGGTGGAATTTGGTCTCGATCCAAATCTCACAACATATATAAGAACAGGGCCAACTAACAAGATGAGCCTGATGCAGCAGATTATGGTTTTGACATGTAACATACGTAATGGATTAGATCTAGAAACAAATGCTTATTATTGTGAATGTATTATTAGAAAGAGGCACAATCACAATGTATTCCACTGCTGTTAATGAATCATATACATATTCTCAGTGACTGATGGCCTAGTAGGAGGGTAAATG
This sequence comes from Genypterus blacodes, assembly GCF_046128005.1. Lineage (NCBI taxonomy): Eukaryota > Metazoa > Chordata > Actinopteri > Ophidiiformes > Ophidiidae > Genypterus > Genypterus blacodes. Next base: position 4,268,538 of record NW_027466821.1, read on the forward strand.
TAGTAAAGCAGAATGGAATCCCAGTATATTGGAGAAGTAGGACGCCGGTTTGGGTGTTTAATTACAATCAAACTGCTGACATCAAACGCACACGGCAAAGTCTTCTTTCCTTGAACCCTTTTTTTCGCTTTGCAGCATTCTTCCTTGCTTCCTTTCTTCTATCCTTCATCTTGTTTCATGTTGTCCTTTCTTTCATGACTTTATTCCTTTTTCTTTTCCGAGTTGAATCCTGATCTGTGTTTCATACAGGAGTGTTTGGCACAGACCAAGTTTACTTCATGCGGCCAGGTGCCAGCACGTCTGCCTCCTTTTCCACCAGGATTCATATATTTATTTCCACCCTGCTTCACTTAATGTCGCTTCAGATCTTCGATTCACTGATGGCTCCCCTGTGTCTGGATGGTTTGAAACTGTTTTCTGCTCGGTTTGTAGGAGGACGTTGGAGACTTTCATCAAAGAAGCCAACTCCTGACCTATCACCCGACAGGTTGTATTCACGCACATCCTGTCTGCGGGCCGAAGTTGCCCAGAATTCATACAACAGCTGGTTACATCTTTCACGCGATGACATGATGTATAAAGGTCACCTGTTTGGACTCTCAGGGTGAACAAACACTCCCTCTTCCTCTCTCTAAATTGAAGTTCATAACACAACATCACACAACGTCTTTTTCAATTTATTTGTGGAATGCTTGAAATCCCCTCAAAACCAAGACATTCATGTTGATCTCAGGGGTAATTTCGCAAGAGATAGTTGCAATAATGTTGAGAAAAGCTGAACATTGGAAGCTGAACATTGGAGGCTTATGTGTGATTGCGACCTGTAAAATTGATGCTGAATAGGTTTACTTAACTTTATTATAGCTACAATAATAGAGTAGAAAATAAGGAACAGAACAAACACAGCGAACATCAGTGTCGAATCATCTGCGGAGGCTTTGAGAAGCTGGGCAGCTCAGCACTCAGTGCAGATGACAGCTCGTCAAGGTGACTGACATGTTGTGGCGGGACGCGACTGAGCACGAGGAGGCAGGACTATCAATACACTTCCTGTCTGACAGGGAAAAGCTGCTTATCGAATTTGTAATTTGAGCACAACTCTTGCGCTAATCATCTACCCTTAAGAGGCAGAAATAGAAGTCATTTAGCTGTAACAAACACCTCCTGGTTTATTGTGTTAAGAACAGCAGAGCTGTTCGTTCCCTGCACTTCCTCTGCTGCCTGCGCTGAACCTTTGTGCTTCCTAATAGCTGAGCTGGCATTAGCCGGCGTTCACGGGGTCAGGTAGCATCGATGCCCTCCTCTTTCTCAAGTTTACTCCCTAGGAACCAGACCATCTCCTTCTTTGAACCTCCCAGCCCCTTTATGGATCAGACACGCTCCCCCTCACCCATTAGCCTGGCTGTTGCGAACACGGCCTCCCCGTGGATGAACTCCATGGGACTCGCTCTGTTCAACTCATACCGGCAAACTGTGGAGTTCATCGGAGGTGGGCGAAAACTTAAATCTTTTGACTTTACCCTGCAGTCTACCGCACCTCGTGGATGTGCAGAGGGTTATTAGGAGGTTATGTCATTGCAATCACATCACACGATAGCTGCTGCATTAACCGAAACTTGACCCGGACTGTGAGAGATACAACACCCGGATAAATGGATAAAAGTGGTGAGCAGAAGCTGATTGAACATTTTATTCAACATTCAACGACCGTCTTCGTTTTCCACTGCTGAGCAAAATCAGAGTTAATGAGATGACGTTTTTGCCTTTACATTGCCCCCTAGTGGATATATTTCTAAAAGACATATCGAAAGCATAAACTGAATATAATCAGGATAGTGTGCGCCTGATTAACTGCCTTGATCTGATTAATGATCCTTGAAAATTCAGGATATGATGCAACTAAAAACCCTTTCTGTCATATATAAAAGCCGACTGGACCTTACGGGCGCCGCGACATGGATCAGATCTTGCGTTTGTTTGAGACACAAACATCCAAACATCTTTTATCTGCAGTGTCTGCAATCGGTGGAGTGTGTTCCAAACTGATCTGTATCTTGTCGCACATCTTGGAGAAAAGTGCGAGACGGAGATTAAAGTTCAGTGTGAAGTCGCAGCACCGTTAACAGGCCTGTGTTTGCTCTCTGGGCTGACTGAGTACACAAAGTCAATACAGTGTGACCGCAACACCGTGACAGGGAGACTTGTTAGCGCCACCGCCTGCAGAAGCGATGGCGCTAACAAACTCAAAAGGGACAGGTGACGGCAGAAAGCGAAGGCAGCTTAAGACATTCTATATATGCTGTTTGATTCTTCCTTTTGTTGTGGCAGCACCCCGCATGTCCACAGGCCAGAATAACATTACACTACAAACGGCTCCCCTGAAGGGAGGCAGAGCTGAGGTCTTCTGCTCCTCGCTTTCTTTGCTGCAAAAACCTTTGAAAATGTGCCTCTCTCCCTCTTTTTTTACTCACAATTTCAATCCCTCTGAAAATATTCCACTTTGTACGACGGCATTACCTTTTTTTGTCCCTTTTGCGCTAGATTTTCATCGACAAACACTCAGAGCTATCAAACACCAAACACCAAATCTGCCATGAATAATTTAGAGGCAAGCGCTGTGTTACCATCACATAACTGTTGTCATGCAGCTGTGGCATGAATCATCGCTCAGAGTTGATTTATGTTAATGCTATGCCGGCGACGTTCGTGCAAGATTTGCGTCTGATCAAACTTAATGTGTCCATGTCTGCGACTCTCATCTACTGAATGGATTATATCAACCACAAACAAAAGAGAGACATTCTTTGTTACAGTCATGGGTGCTGACATTTAAAGGCAGCACAGCAGAATCCCAATATTATTCTTAATTAGGAGTAGAAGAATTTGAGTTTGAAGTTGCTCGCAGGAAGTCGTGAATGATCCTTTAGTCATGAGGTCACATTGAAAGGTGAATATACTTGTACTTATATCGTAACTAGTGTTTCTTCTAGTTCATCCGTGCTTCACTGAACCTGTCTCACAGTCTCACAGTGAGACATCACTTAATAACATCACCCCCTGGCAGAAGTTAATTTCATGTTTCGCTTTGTCTGTTATTAGACACTTTCTCATGCAGCATTAGTCGGCTCTGATGTGCTGTTTTCATGCGTGGAATCAATCAATGTGAGGCGATGGGTGCTGCAACACGGAAAAGCACCATTCTTAATTAAGGAATTCAATTTAAAGCATGAAAATTGATTTCACCGAAGGGCCTGCAAAGCAATCACATAAACAAGGTGACTTATTCATGTGATCATTGTAATTACTCTTCCTATGATTATCTGCTAAATTTGTACCTCATTTCTCCCATCATGAGGATTATTGAGTGGATTAAGTGGATGTGGCGTGTGATAGTGCGTGGGTTGGTAACATCCGTGGTCACGCGGTAGTAAGTAAGGAAGAGAAGGTGTGGAGAGGAATGTGCATCAGTTCGTCAGGCAGCAGTGATGTCCTTGACGAGCTTTAGAGACAGATTTCCTCGCAACTGGAACAGGGCACTGGGGTTCAGAGCTACCACAGGGTGGCTGAATGCCTGCTGTAAAGGCACAGCTGGCAATAATACATCAAATGCACATATATAGACATGTGGATCCTGTCAACCCACATGGCAATTAGGAACCGCAAGATTAAACTATTTTAAAATATCTCATGCAAGCAGCTTTGCATTGGAGAAGTTCCAGTGTGAGGCTCTGCTTTTCTGCCGATGTAGTTCTGTTGGCTGCAGCGGGCTGTGACCTCCGCCAGCTAGCTGAAAGGGTTCTATTCTTTCTTCCTTCTGTCTCTGTCTCTTTGAAAAGGGTTTATTTTGTATTGTTTGCTGTGCCCGGTCAGCTATCAACAACTGAGCCGACAAAACAGACTCACTGTCAAAACCGGGAAGCCAGGCAAAATGGAGATACAAGTCCAAAGGGGAATACTAGTGAGATACCAGGTCCATAAAGGAACACATAGGTCAGGCCAAGAAAAAAATCAGCCAGGCAGGTAAACATAAGATAACATCCTCAAACAAAACAACACCATGGCCTCTGGTCTTCATTCTGTCTGAGAGCCATGCAGGACTGGTGGCTGAGGCAGATGGTTTGAGGGCAGACAGAACAGACGGCTCAGGTGGGCGGCCTGGGCGCAGCGGTCTGGGCAGCTCAGACGCTCATGTGGGTGGCCCTGATGCAGAGGAGAGACGGGTGGGGTAGGCAGCCTGGGCGCAAGAGTCTGAGCGGAGGACGGCTCCAGGAAAGAGTATCCCAGTAGATTTTAAACTATGATAAGTTGACATGTAAATCATTAAACAACGCCTTTTAATTCTATGTGTTAATTAAGAAATTGCATTAAATATAGACTCAGCATAGAGCAAAATATACAATTAATTCTGATAGAAATGAAAGAAACATTCAATTATATGCAGATGAAAGTAATCTTGAAATGTAATCAGATCAGACAGAGCTGCAGAAACAAATATGGCAGAGAAAATTCACAATCGTTTGCTGCAGAGTTGCTGCAGAGAATTATCTGTGAAGATGGCGCAGTGGCTCAGCATGGGTCAACCCACGTTTGACTTGTCAATAATTCACTCTGTGTCAGACGCTGACAAGGTCACCGTCTGCTGTCAGTAACTAAATTTGGAAGAACCGTCAGTGTTGTCAGAAAGCTCCAACTCTCAGCTCGTCCATTACTGGTGCCAGGTTTCGTAATCCGATCGACTGGCAACTTAACATGTCAAGACAAATTGACGTCCTGCTCATCCCTGCGCCCTGTCAGCCCCTCAGCGCTGTGATGTCTGTGATGTACAGGTAGTTCCGTCACGAGAATCCGAGACGCTAATGAGGAGAAACGAGGAAGCGCTTTGATTTCCTGAGCTGCGCGTGTGTCTGTTCATGTGTGTTTCTTTTTTAAATTCACTCCCGTTTTTGCAGCTTGTGTTGCGGTTCGACTCTCTGTCTCTTTTGAAGTGAAAACTCAACACTTGTTCTCTGAAAATAATAACAACCTGGCTGGTTGACAAACGTTAAAGGTGTTTTTGAAGAAAATCCGTCCACTTTGATGTCCGTTTCGCGGCCTTGAGAGCTATAAAGGAGGACAGGATCTTATAGGTCCTGAGTACTAAAACGTCAGGGCTGTCTTGACACCATAGGGAGTCTCTGTGTTAGGTTGCCGGTGCCAACTAGGGAGTGATTACTGTTATTTGTCATTATTAGTCCACGCTAACTTGAAAAGCGTGATGACAGCATCGGCCACAGGAGCTCATTGATTTAGTCACTTTAATGGACAGGAAGTGCACTTGAAAACCTGCACCTCCGGATCAGGTGCTGCCGGTATCCCGTGTTGGCGCTCGCTATTGCGTGGCCACGACTTCGGAATCATTGAGTCACATTGTGCAAGAATTTACTGATAGGAATATGTCTCAGATTATTACTTAAAGTTAAAGAAGGATACATTCTAACTGTGATATGAGACCCTGACCTCTCTATGTTGTGACAGTCACAATCCTCATTATTTAGTTTGCACACATGCATGCAAACAGCAGAACACGCTAAATAATAACTCTACAGCACTCCGGTTGCATCAAACCCTGATTAAGTTCTGCTTATCTTCGTGGCTTGTCTGTTTCTGCCAGTATATCGTTAAAACTCTCCAATCAGTGCCCTTTAACTTGAGATATGTTTACTGCAAAACAAATATGCCTCACTACCAGAAGAACACATTACCTGCTGTGAAGCAGCAAGGGAGGCAGCGTGATCTGCTTTTTGTCAGCCCGGGGACAAGATAAAGGATGTCCAGGATGAAGAGGCTAATGAATAGACTCCAAATACTACGCTATTTTTGGCACGAAATCCTGCTGAGTTCTGTCAGAAATCTGAAGACACAGAGCAATTTCACCTTCCATTAAGATATCGATCCGGAGATGCGCATCAAGTCAATGAAGGGATGGCTTTGGAGAAAAAAAAAGAAATGGAGCTCAACGTGTGGGCCCGGCCCGATCAGAGGCAACGACATGGACCTCACCTGTGGGGTGGACTGTAGGGGGCGCTCAACAGCAGAGCCCTCAGGTGGGATAGATCAGGTGAGAATTATGTTGGTTGCGCTTCAATAATGATGGAAAAGCTCTGACAGGATATATAAACATTATATATATACAAACATTTCAAGTTTTACTATACAAAAAAAGTTTCAAAAAGTGTGTGTGAACTTTTTATAACCGCACATAAACACGAGGCACCACAGAAACACACACATAAAAAGCAGTAATGCGCAAAAATTCACGTTGTCTCCTGTCCTATATGTCCTCTCTCATTTGTCCCTGTAGTCTCTTACACACACACACACACACACACACACTGCGCCACTCTCTCTCCCTGGAAGTGACAAGATACATGATGAACGCATCCACAGTGATTTATAATAACTCACTTCAGAGCGATGCCATTGCAGAGGAGGAAATTGAACAAACAGGCCATGTTATCTGTCACCAGATGACCCAGTTCAAGTTCAAGAAGCTGCCTGTCAAGTACAATTGACTGCACAACTGATATATTAGACCTTAATGGCAGCAGAAAAAAGGAGCTCTTAACGATTGCCTTTGCTGGGCATGTGAAGGTCCCACAGAGGGCTGGATTGCAAAAAGGAAACAAATGATTTCCTGAAGCAGCATCTTCCTTCCAAAAAAGAAAAGAAATCCATTTGATACAGACACAAGGATGGCAAGATTAATAGGGATGGTTTGATCATAAATTCAACCAGATTTGGAGGATTAGATTAGATTAACACTTTAATGTGCAAGAAATACCCTGATCCACCTCCACTTTGTCTCACTGCAAGGTTCAGAAGTGGCTGTTTTAAGGGTATGGCAAGTGTGTTAAAGGACTTATCAAAAACAAAGTCGTGTTTGATACTGGGCATACTTTGTCAAACTTGGTAGTTTCAAAAGATTAAAGTTTTTTAATCATAAAATTAGATTATGTCTACATATCACACTGATGGTTTAAGAAGTTGAGAAATTTCCAGTCCGAAGTTATTCCGTTACATTCAGATGTTCTTATATCTCTGAAACAAGGCAAATAACATTTACGATGTTTCTTTCAGTATCGCATTTGAAGAGTCAAAGTGGGACTGTAGGACGTTTTCATTTCAGACCCCACTTGCTGTTCACCACATGACTGCGCGACCAAATTTGAGCCTCACAGTTTGCAGCAAATCAAATGCACTGAAGGCAGAACGAGGGCAATGCTGTGATATTCTGAGATAAATCCCACAGATTTCTAAATGCATTCCATCAAAAGCTGTACGGGGAATGATTTTGCTCACACCGAAATCGATGAAAAGTCCGGCGAAACAGATGAAAGGCCGCCTGATGGGATGACAACACAAGAAAATACAATGTATCGCCGTTCTCAAGATGTCATGTTGCAGCTTGTGTTGCAGCATGTGGCCCAGAGAGGAGGTCGAGATCAGATTTGCCGTCAGTTTAAAAGAGTTTCCAAAACACTCTGGCACACGGGTGCTTGTGGAAAACAGATTAACCTTTTCACAGAATGAAAAGGAAGCGATGGCGCAAGTGGAGGTGTACTCAGATTTGCAGTGGGTCCTTTTTTTTTGTCACACTGAACCTCATCATACACAAGCATATCCACAGCGGGGGCAATCTGCAGTTGCCTACAATTGGAGAGGAGATAAAATTGCAATCAATCGACATGACAGGCGATCCCCGGCGGTCAGTTTACAGTTTCATTAGAGGAGCAGCAGAAAAGCTTTGCACCGAGCCAGTGGATTGTGAATCACATGCCGCTAAATTGTCTCTCTTTTAGCTGACAAAACATAGTTTGGGGCTCTTACTTTGGGCTGTGTTTCATATACTATCTCATATCAGTCCTGTCAAGAAAAGTCACACTCTACTATAGTATCACGTTGTTCACAGACGCACTTACCAGGTACTCAGGCACCTTCAGCAGCCCCAAAGAAATCTGCTGAATTGCAAAGAATCACATATCACCTTCATAAGAGCAGTTACAGGGTGTAAAGCAGAGGTACTGTCTGTATTTTAGTGTATTTTTAGATGCCAACCTTTAGTAGGTGGGGCATGAAATGAAATTGGAACAAAGCATGATTGCGTAAATCACCTTTAAAGTTTTAAATTTTGTGTGTGATGTGGCGTGCACAAATTACAAGCCTTGTTTGTGCAAAAGCAATGGTTACAAATGAAGTGCAAGGGGCAAAACACACTGAGTAGTGCAGGTGCCCCTTTTTCCAAGTTTGCCCCTGAGTCTTCAGAGAATCTGTGCTCGCCACTGCATTTCCAAATGTGAACATACATTTTAGCAGCAAACCTTATAATGATATCATGCCAGTGCTCACTGTGAGAGCAGAGTCTTTATTTAAGTTTAGTTTTCCTTCCTCTTTGTAGGATGTTTATTTGAAACAGTCTTTAGCTCATTACCACCTGGCGTGTCGTGTGTAACCCCATGTAGCTGCAGAAAACATGTGCAGCCATTTACAAATGTCAGAGGATTGCCAGCATAAGCAACAAACACAATTAAAACAGTGATTTGCTGTACACCAAGCCTTTAAGCGATGCAATAACACAGAGAGGCCAAGTGTCTGCTGACAAGAGAAGAATAAACATTTCTTTCAGATAAAGTTTTCTAAAGTGGATCAGAAATATGTTTAAAAATGAAAAGTGCTCACCCCAGTCTGCTCTCATCCGTCTGTCAGATTATCCTATTGAGAAAATAAATACACAAGACTGATGCTGATGTCTGTTAGGGATGTGGAGAACATATGCTAGAGGCGTTAGGCGTTTGCAAATGATATTCCGCTATCATTGTTTTACAGTGACGCTGCTATTATTGCAGTCATTAGTCTAAATTATTGACTCATACAGCAACATTTCTGTCCAGCCATAGCTGGCTTTAATTTATATGTAAATGTGTTTGTTCATTGTATATTATTTGTCAGCAAATCATTGGTTGAAATGAGATGTGGAATATTTGGGTTTGGAGGGGTGGTGTTGATTGCAACACAGATAGTTTGACGCCAGAGGAATAAGTGGGTTATACTTGAAGATTGACTTAGAAGTTTTTCAAAGGGAATCTAAGGTTGTTTTTAAAGCTGCAGTTCTTGCATGTCAAAGCAGTTAGAGGTTGCAGGTCTCGGTGCAACCACACCCTTTACCTCCATTACACAGGGTTTGATACCGTTAATCTTCATCCTTCATTCAAACCAAAATATCACAGAAAGCCACATGAGCGAATCCACTCACACAAAGAGTCCTAACAATGGAGGAAATGTCCCGGAGTCGGATTCGCTCAGATTTTCAGTGATTTCTAATTTATCACTTTAAATTGAACAAGTATTCCTAATCTGAAATGTGAAAATGAATGGCAGTACAAGTAGAAGCCTGTAAAACGAAGTTACTACTTACAGCATGAAACGCATTACAGCTAATGTTATTTACTGTTTCATCTGAAAAGAGTCTCAGGTATTTCATCATTTACTTAATTAAGCAGTTTGCTCAGGCATTATTTCTGCTTTGCATAGTTAAAGGACTCAGGAGATTACGGTCAGGTAATCATTAGCACTTTGAAATATTACTTGTGACAGCTCTCTCGCTGTAAGCAATTAGGTATCTTTAGAAGAAAGTGAGATTGAAGAAAGTTCTGTGAAACAATTTCAAAGCATAGAAAACAAAGATGTCAAAGCTTTATGCAGAGACTGTTTGATTAAAAACAGATTTAGAATAGAAAACCAGCAACTGAAGGTAGTGATAAATGTTTGTCTGCAGTCTTATTGTTATTTATTTTCTGATTTTATTTTTGCAGTGAAATGATTGGGGTTTTGTCTTTCAATAGAGACATTTTAAGCAAAAATGACTTTCACATGAGTTAGATAGGATAATATAAGATAAGATACTTTTATTGTCAATTTCCATGCATTCACATACAATTACACGATTTGAAATGCATCTTGCATATGTAGCACAACACACACATGCTTTTTTACAGAGGGAGTGCAGGGCACCCATAATACGGCGCCCCTGGAGCAGTTGGGGTCCACTTTCTTGGTCCATACGGGGACTCGAACCCCTATGGGCTGAGCTTTGCCGCCCCCATAATGCTCTTGGTCTCCCTGTCGGGGAATCAAACCCTGTGACAGGGGGAGATACTGTACACTATACTAACGAGGAGGTCAACATGTTGGACATGACAACATGAGAAGTTAACATGAGTGTCTGAGATACTGGTGTGATAAGTGAGTCATAGAATCTATTTTTGAATAAATAAAATGAATCCACAGGCCGCATCATCTCGTCCTCTCAACCATAAATTCATGTTCACTCATGTTAACATTCCAGTGTGCAACCCAACAAGGTCAGGTACAATACTGCGGTTAATATCAATCACGATGTAGGAAACGTCAAATATGCCAAAGTATGTTCATATTGTTGTCATACTATGATTTTAATTTGCTGCAAAATTTTTCACCTTCTGTGTTATTGTTATAAATGACTTCAGCGCCGCTATGCGAGCTGCAGACGCACATACGAGGACAGAATAATTGAATGGCAGTACAGGAAATTTCCCAGAAATCTAATGGGGTCATGATTATTGATACGGCCTGTCAGTGATTTACCATAAAGGAAAGCAGCCCTCTGACGGCAAAGTGCCACTGCTCGGCTGTTCCAAAGTAACCTGCTGGCAGTGAACCAAGCAGCCCGCCGTGATCTCACACTCTGCTAAGCACCTATAACGCAAAAGCTGTAGACCTACTGTGTGTGTGTATTTGAATGTAGCTAATAAATACACTGCTGAAGGTTATACTCAGCCGTGAAGCTGGTTTACCCTATATCACTAATACTAGTATATATATAATGCTAGATAAAAGACTGGAAGACCCAATAAAATACCATAACATGGGTTTCAGCTGTAATAAACAATAAAACACTGAACTAAAAAACACCTCAGTTAAAGCAAAGACATCAGAAAGATGAGAGATGAAAAGGAAAAACTACAAATCCTATAGTTAGTTGTAGTTAGTATGAAACATTACATGGAGCTTACATGCAAACACCTTTGTTTTTACAGTGGCTTAGAGGCTCAATATTCCGTGATCAAAAGTACATTACATTACATTACGGTCATTTAGCAGACGCTTTTATCCAAAGCGACTTACAATAAGTGTGTTCAACAAAGGTAGATAAAAGTAACCTTTCAGATGTCGATAGAAGTTGCGGGGGTAATGTGGTTAGACGAGGACAGAGTGCAGCCAGCACTTGACCTCCACTTATCTCTGCCATTCAGAGGGTCAGCCAACCGCTCTGCCACGTACCATTAAGCATCGCAAAACTTAACGAACCGGCCCTTTATGTACCACCTCCTACCAGTCAGTATAACCCAGCTTGCAACTCCATGAAACAATATATGATTAGCCGAAGTTAAAAAGGTCTGAGGAGATTTCATAATCAATTCCTGATTGTTTCCTCCAGATGTAAAATCAATGGAGGGCCCATCATGAGAGCGCCGCTGCTGTAATGTTGGGACGTGACATCGTGGAAATTCGATTATCTTCCACTATATGAAGGACCTTTAGGAGGCCATGCTTCCAGGAAGCTCTGGTATTTTTCCATTTCAGCATCCCGCAGTCAGTAAGGAGAGAGAGCAACTCACAACATGATGCTTGGAGTTTGTTGACAGCATGATTCTTTGGACTTTGGTGCCATTCATTTGTCTGCTGTTGTTTCATTTTTCTGGCATAGAAAAAAAACAATACCAGAAAAAAGTAATCTTTACATTGGCTTTTGTGTACTCTGAGTAACATAGATTAGACAATTGTAAGCTCATTTAAAATAAGTAATTCATTTTATGAACTACACACAGTATTAGATGGTAAATGCAAGAAAAGTTGATGTTACTGCCCCTTGTGATTTTTCTGTAGTACTGCATCTTGCATTTATTCTTGGACAACACCAATGCCTCAAATTAATGCAGGATAAATGTAGACAGCCATCATGTATACACATACTGTAAAGTTTGCTAAGAAAATATTATTCAATCAAACCACATCAGGTAAACCCATAACACAAAAGATTGTGGGTAGAAGGAGTAAGATGCAGTTTTTTAAGATGCACCAGTTTTGAGACTGAGCTCGTAATCCAATCAGGCCATTTCGAAGCGCGTGTTTGAAGAACTCAATCAACAATTTATCCACTAATCTAACCCAACGGACACCAGCCTGGATCCAGATAAATGTGTGTTAAGAGAATTTGCTCACAAAACTGGGACAAGGTCACCTATTCCACTCTGTGATCAGACTGAAGCACCTTAATTGCTCTTTCCACACGTGTGCTGGGCTGTGTCTGAAAAAGCACTGGGCCAGGTTATTACTTTCTACAAAAATCTTAACTGTAATAACTGATGGAGTACACGCTTGCAAAGTGCAGCTCCTGCTCCGTTCAGGCTGGTTTGGATTTACTCAGCTGTGCCCTCGCAGCCCTTTTATCCGTCCTCTGAAGGGCTGCCGGCTGCCAGACAGTCCCCAAGTGTCCCTGACCTGCACAAGGCTCTTGTCACATCACTCTTCCTTCCCAGAGAAATGGAGTTTGACTCTGGCTGCTCTTACCCCAAACCCTCCAGAGGCTGTATTAAAAAGGCATCGCAGCAATGTTGACAGGAATACATTTATCGGGATTGTGTCGCCTTTCAAGAGGCGGCTGGGGGTGGCGCTGGCTGCCACAGGTCGCCTCGGCTTGCTGGCAGGCCATTTGATCTCCGTATCACCTGCGCTGGATTCTCCCCGCACCAGGCTGGCACTTCAGATGGAGCCTCACTTTGTGGAGAATATCAAGATCAGATGGTTGCCTCTCTTTTTTTCTTCTCCCTTCACTCCACACAAAGCTCGTGTTGTTGTTATTTTTTTTGCCAAACTAAGCCCTGAGCAGCAATCACTGTTTCTCTTCCACTCTCCTCTCTTGTCAAGTGTTTGCAGTAATTGCAAAGCTGGGAGGCATCGGGCTTATGAATGCAGATGCTAAATGACAGCAGATTCCTACTTACAGCCCTGGAAATGAGTACTGCATTTCAAAGCTTCTGTATTAGGAAGATGATCATTAAAATATGCATGGTATGATATCATTCCACTGCTTTACATAGAGAGATGTTCAGATCGGCCCGTATTGATGCACCATTAAACTTTATCATGGTTTACAGCAGCTATGAAAATTGTTTTCTGCAACAATGCCGCTTTTATTGAGCAGCATCTCAAAATGTGTGTGTGTGAAAATGTAACTGTCAGTCACCAGCTTTACTGCAGATTTCTGCATCGACGGCATCTGCAAGTAATCCAGTTTGATTTATTTATCACATTTCACAACATGGTTTATCACCATCATCATAATGGAATCAGAAGAATCAAAAGAAATTGTAGGAATCCTAAACATCACCTGTCTTTTTTTTTATTTCAAATGTCAAGCATATTCAGATCGTACTATGAGCTGACAAAACACAATTCTGCACCCAGTTAGACACAAATTCACTGTTCGAAAACGTTTATTAAAGGGTTCATGCAGAGATCGATAAGGTGACTTACGTTGTCAGTCTAATCAACTCCTGCATTCCTGATGTCTGAATAAGCGTGTACACTTGTCCCCTTGCAGTGTCAGACTTGCATGATTACATCTTTCAGGATATTATGCAACAACTCCTTCCACCTTAATTGCAGTACCCAAGGTATTGATCTGACGACATCATCTCCAGTGTATCTGAGCGGCAAAGGCTTCCTGATAAACTGACAAAGCAACCAATTATGTGTACGAGCCGTCAGGCATGTGTGAAAGGAACACGGCTCATAATTATTATCTGCTGGAGGCAATCTGTCGAGCAGATCCCAAAGACTCATAAACTTCAGATTGGCGCAACTTTTCTTTATCCCGGGATGATGATGATGATGATGCTGATGATGATGATGATGATGATGATGATGATGATGATGGGGGAAATTTCCACAGTTAATGGCTGCCACAGGAGGAGTTTGTGAACCGCTGGGAAGAGAGGAGATGGCAACTGAGACGTGTTTGTGACTGCACAGGATGAAAAAAAAAACGAGACGGGGGGGGGGCATGATTGGTGAATTGTGTGTTGTGTGTGTGTGCGTGTGTGCCGCATTCAACCATGCACATGTGTTGCATCTATTATTACAAGGCATTAAGAGGCCTAAAATTTATGGTATGAAATGCTGTGTAATTTTCCATTTTTAGCACAGAATAGGTAGATAGGCGAAATTTGCTGCAATATTCCAGACATTCCCGCAGTGTGGAGTGTATTTTTGGGTCAAATATGCTGTTGTGTTTGCTTCTTACCCACAGAAACACAAACTAATGGCTGCTTCTTTGTGTTTCTGCTTTCTGACAGCCTCGCTCAGCTCAATTACGGCATGTCCGTGACAATACATTGCACTTTACCTTCTCCACCTCTGCAGGTTGTAGTACTTGTTAGCACAGGGCTAATGACTTTACTATTTACAAGTTTGTGTGACTGTATAGGCACAACAGGATGCAGGTAGGACCTCAGATATAATCCTCTCACATATGTCATAAGCAACTTTAGAAATAAACAGAAAAGAAATGTTTCTGAAGGTTTTTCACAATCGCATAACACAGAATCACTTTTTATGAATAAATAAGCCGCAGTGGAATTTCACTTTGATTTATTACTAATGTGACAATGTGAAAGATTTCCACACTCCTAGTTGGTTGGGTTGAATCTTTAAAATCTCAAAATCTGGCAGGTTTTGTCCAATTTTTCACGACACATTTTGAGCGCTGATAAGGAAACGCTGCTGCATTCAGCTACAAACCTCCCAAACAGATAAGTATCCCCTTAAAACCAACAAGCCCCAAAGCAGCAACAATGATACAGAAGTGTGAATTTGGGAAATGGGAAAGTTATTGGAAACTGACAAGTAAATGCCAAGGTTCCCATCCAATTAAATGCAAAAGTTGGTACGTGTGACAACTCCAGACTGTGTGAAGAAAAAGCCATGGATTTATGCAGCGATTCTTGCCTTTCTCATTATGTTTTCACCCATAATTGTGTTTTGACAGTTTACCTGAAGCTGGTTGGTGTAAAGTTCTCATGTCTCAAATCC
The DNA here is from genome assembly GCF_046128005.1 of Genypterus blacodes. Taxonomy (NCBI): domain Eukaryota; kingdom Metazoa; phylum Chordata; class Actinopteri; order Ophidiiformes; family Ophidiidae; genus Genypterus; species Genypterus blacodes. The sequence goes on from NW_027466821.1 coordinate 4,283,706, forward strand.
ACACACACACTGCCGTTATACACCTACAGCACCACATTAGGAGGAAGACAAGTGGTAAGTATACAAAGCTGTGAGAGAATCTGCTTCTTCCTCTGGTTTTGGACGAAATCTCAGAAACTGCAAAATAAAACGGCATGAAACAGGAAGTTTATAAGGTTTGTTCCTGTGAAAACTGAAGCAAGATCTTGGTCAAAGTCAGCAGGTCATCTTGTCCAGCGCAGTGACCATAAAGCAGAATTTCAATTAGAGATGTGTCAGATAATTGATCAGTAAATCTCCGTGGGGGCGTCGTGTCTTCACCGTGAATGGGTAGACTCACTGTAGATAATAGAAGTAATGGTGGCGTGGGAGACCAGAACGTATGGGGGACTTGAGGGAGGAGGCTTGTTATCTTCTTACAGCAGAACCCATTTTAACTGGAATCATTCCAATTCTACAAATGAGCCTCTTTTCTACTTCATATGTTACTTACTTGACGATTTTCTTGACTGCACCAAATTTATTAAAACCAATCGGTGACAGATTTCAAGTGATGCAGTCTGATAACAGGATGGTCATGTGTTTGAATCTCTACGTCAGCAATAGCCAAGGAAACAGAATGTTAAAGGAGAAGATGCTGAACTTGCGTCATTCCCTAAATGACGCGATCTGAGATTAAATCCCGGCCGTGAGAGGCACGATGGCTCTTTATGGGCTTTGTCGGCGTGTTTTACCTGGAAGGCAGTGTGGCGCTGGCAACAAGCCCTGCAGCATTGCGCCAACAAGGTTAGGATGAAATCCGACTCTGACACCTCTTCTGACAGCAAAGTCATTACAAGGAGATTATGAATCAAATGTTTAGGCCACAGTTGGGCGTAGGAGATGGATTGTAAAAGCGTTCCTGGGCTCTTTTGCATTTAAATAACCTCTCGTGGCCCCCTTGCAAACACTCGGCTTTATGAACGCTCACCCAGACTAATGATGTAGAACACCCTTAATTGCCGAAGATGCTGCCTTTGGATCCCCAGGTTGCTCGTCTTTCCTTCGCCTTCGCTGAGCGAGAGATATATCTGTTGACGTGGTGATCAAAGCCGAGTGCTGATGGCATGACTTCAGCGTGAGTCAACGTGGAAGGTTCAGCTCAGGAGGATCAGGAGAGGCTTTATACACACACACACACACATGACGAAGCGAGCTGTGTCTCTCCGGCTCCAGCTCAGCCCAGTTCCACTCACTCCACTCACACACACACACACATCACACATCACACAGACACTTAGAAGAGGCTAAAATCAGTGTGTGTTCTTCCACTCTTATGTGTCTGAGAATAAAGAAGTTGAGCCTCTCATCTCTGCCTCTACTAATTATTGGGAAAACTTCGGAAAGACAAAACAACGATAGTCTGTCTTTTGGTCCAATCAAATATCCACACAATGTGAGAGCTGATGAGACTTTAGTCGATCCCACATGGGAGATGTGAGCAGTCGGGACAAGAGAAAAATAAGTGCCGACTAGGTTTTAAAACCCACAATGAAAACAGAGGATGAGGTTATTGTAATACTGAAACTACGTCAAATGCACATCAGTTGTTTTCTTCCAATAATTATCAATGAAACAAATACAAAAAACAGTTATTATGATGGCATCAGGGGTATTTTAACACAAACAGTTGTCTCATGTCTGCAAAAACAAAAGTCCAACATTGAGGGAAAGATACACTCTCTGATAATGTGAAGCTTTCAGACTTGATCAATACCGTAATGTCTGAAAAAAAATCTAATATTTAGGGAAGGATCCAGCTCCCAAATTTGTCTGCTTGGCACCCATCCCTATAAATGTAATCTGCTGGTGTTGGGAATATCAGCAATTGTATGTCAGCTAAGATGTAAATTTTTTATTAATTGTTGTTGCTGTTTTTCTCTTCTTTTTACCTTCTAATTATTACATAATATTTGTACAAATTTTATGGTTGTATGATTTGCCCTGCAGGACGATAAAGGTTCAATTTTCCTCCGTCTGTTGGATGGCGCCCTGACCTCCTGCAGACTAGGAACAACTCATAATGGACTCGCAAAGCTGCACCCCCTGAAAAATCTCCCTAATCTAAATCGGATCTGCGTTTGAAGCCGCGACCTGATGGACTATTGGAATCAATGTGAAAGAGAAAACGTTCCTGGCATGCCGTATGATCTCAGTCTGCATCCTGATCAATATTACATCCTCGTTAGCGAGACAAATTATCCCCCCGGTCTCCGTCTCACGTCCCGCTGCTTGGAACGCCGTGCCACTCTCAAGCCCCGGCTCATTTCTAATCACACCTAAAAGAGGCGTTTTTGATAGAGATTAATTGCATCCCCTGAAACCCTGGATCGCTCCAGCCAGTTCGGGCCCCGCCAGCCATCCGGGCCCCCCTGGGAGTATCAGTTTAACCCGGTAAAACACTGAGACCGCTACTGGGGAGGAGGTGAGCTCTGGAATCAAGCAGCATTACAGAGCGGTGGAAGCGTAATGCAGGATGGGGTGTAACAGTGATAGATTTTGGGAATTTGAGCGAATGTGTGTGTGCCTGCGTGTGTGTGTGTGTATTGCTCTCCCTCCCTTGCTACCTCATACACCACGCCTGAGCGACTGCCGGATCTGACAGGCCAGCTTCCCAGAATTCCCGTGTGTCCGACCTCTTGAGGTTGGAGGGTCTTGTTGCCATGTGAACCACACAGAGAGCCCCCCCCCCACACACACACAGCCCATCTGAGCTGTAGAGATGGTTTCACACCTGTGCTCCACCTGCAGCAAAAGTTCACTCTGGCGTTGCTGTTGTTTGAGTCACAAATACTAAAAAATCAATTTGTAACACAAATCTGGCATGACAACAGAAAGTATTCAAGATCGACTGCAGAACACGGTGTGTGTGATCAGTGACTTCACAGAGTGTGTGTAAGACATTCAGGTGATCCAGATGAGTTGATTGGTCCCAGGTGATGCCAATGATCTGTTAGTGTGTGTGTCATTCAGTTTCTCTCCTTTTATCTCCTTTTAGCTTTCTGTTTTTCACTCCATTTGGGTTTGATTTGTTATTTACTCGGCGTGTCATCTTAGATGGCACTTTTGGCTTCTTCACATTGTATTTATTTTGTTAGTTCCTATTGTGCTGGTTCAGCTGGAGCTCTTTTGTGTGTTTAGATGGATTTGTTTTTCCTTTATTTTTCCCATGGGTAATGCCACCAATTCAAATAAATTTTTGTAAATTTATCCTCAGACTCTCAACCATAATAAGACAACAAATGTTGAATATAGACATTAAATTGCAAATTGTCACACGTACAATGTCAACACTCTAAAACATTTAATATTATTTGGCAAATTCTCCTCGTAAATTCCCCTAAAATAACCTGTTGGCATACTTCAAAAAGTCACCATCAACGAGTTTAAATCAACTTCAATCATCTCAGTCTTTGTGTAAAGCCTCTAACAGTTCCTCAGCGTGAATTTACAATTGGTTGCATACTTGTTTCAAAGTGTTTTCTGACAACACTTTACCCTGGAACGTTGCTATTTCTTGTGCTTTTTCAAGACGTCCACATGTCCTGGTTCACTCTTTGGTCTTTGGACTTTTCCAGGAGTTCCCCCCTCCCCCCACAGGCTCATGCAGCTTTGCCATGCGAGCCAAACATTTCAGGGTTCGACTCCTATCAAAAATAAGAGACATATGGCAAGGTTTAAAGCCGATCACGACACCGAGTCCCTGAACGCAGCCTAAGTGCGACCAAAAAGGGCCGACGCGTTCTCCCGCAGGATCCAGATAAAGGCAGGAAAGTAATATGAGCGATATCATATATATCATATCGCTCAGATTGCTCTTCATGTCTGAGTTACTTGTCGCCATCTCCGTAACCTCTGACCAGCATAATCTTTTAATATCTGAAGATGGCGATGGGAGAACGTGCAGGAACAGACACACAATTCCTGCCTGGGAGTCTTATCGCCCTCGTTTCGCCCTCTGAAAATGAAGCTGTTGCATGAGGAAGAAAAGACATTGAACACACATTCACACACACACGCTGCTTTGTAGTGTGTGTGGCGTAAAATCATTGAGTGGCACATCTTGAGAATACTTTTCAAATTCTGTTATCCTGAGAGATTATTTTAATAAAAAACGACAAAGCGCTGGTGAAATGATGTAATAACTCGTCAAAGCGACTCGACTTGCAAATGACTGGACTTACTTTCGTGCAAATGAAAGAAACGCTTGAACTTGAAATCGAGAGTTGCTGCTCATTCCAAATGTTTCTTTCAAAAGGAGACAGCAAAGAGAGTGTTGCATCTATTTTGCGTGGTATTGGACATATTCCCTGTCTTTCCAAAACAGCCCTGTCTAAGTGTGCCAAAGTGTCTCCAAGAGTCTCTAGTTGATTGCTTTACTCAAGGAGTTTCATTATCAGAAACATAAACATGTGGTCCCCCCCCCTAAGTCCAACCCAGAGTGAGAACACAAGAAAACTGGTTCTCTATCTGTCTGTCTGTCTCTGTCTGTCTTTCTTTCTTGGAAAATATCACCTTGGAGTTCACATACATAAACCAGAGATGAAGCAGTTTGACGTCTCTCTCGTTCTAATGTTATTATTGCTATTACAGTTATCCTCCGCGTCTAAGCCATCGCTTTACTGGAAAATGACTTAAGGCGGTCCGGTTCACTTTCCTCTCACTCACACACACACACAAACACACAAACACACAAACACACACATTACAATACATCTACCTTTACACCCCAACAGCTGTGACTATATAAAGGATATTAAGTCCGAGGCCCTGGGTTATGTTGATTAAGATGGAAATGTGTTGACGACAAGCATGGCGCCACGGCAAAACCGAGATGTCCTATTAAGACCATATTCACATTTATGAGGATAGAACCTGAGCCCCGCCCCCCCGCCCCCCCGCCCCCCATGCCCCTTTGCCCTATCCCCCCCACCTTGTGGCCCTGCCCATCATCAGTTATTTAGATTTAAGCCTCCCCTGTGCTTTCTCTCCGCGGCGCGTGGTTACACCGAGCATCAGCAAGAAAAAGGGGGGAAAGAAAGAAGCGGCGGCGCTCTGCCAGGAAATCATTCACCTATATAATTACCAATCGACAAAAGGCAATTTGTACAGTATCTGATTGCAGGTGAAAGACGCGCAGGGATCAATATCCTCCATCCATCTTTTCTCGTGGAATTAAGGTCTTAGGGCGTTCTTTGTGCGGGCTCAGGCACCCGTAGGTTCCTATATCTCTCCCCTTCACTCACCGTTTGCTCCGAGTTTGTTTTTGTTTATTTCCGTCCATATTTGGTTTGTGCCCGTTTTCAATTTATTCTGCTTGTTCAACTGATTCTAATTCTAATGCTAGTCTACATTTCATTGCACCCTATTCTCTCTCTCTGTCTCTCTCTCTCTCTCTCTCTCTCTCTCTCTCTCTCTCTCTCTCTCTCTCTCTTTCTCTCTACAGATGTGCATTGACGTGATTTCCTCTCCTTTTTTTGCTGTTTTAAGTAAAAATTAATAAAACAGCTGTGCTCGAGCAATTTCAATGTCATTTGATATTAGAATGAAAATATTGATATTGAAGCTGTTCCTCTGATTTATAAAAACAATATGTGAATAATGTGTTTCTGACTGATATATGCCATTGAGGGATTGTTGATTCACCTTTTAAACAACAACAAAGTGACATGCTGTGTGACAAGCTGAGACCTAAATTCTCCACGTGAGCGAACACACAAGTGGCTAAAGTGTGACTTTGCTGTCACTCGGCCGCCGCGAGGAAGAGACGCAGTGTTTTGATAAAGTGGGTGTCTGAAATTGTTTGTAGATTGTGTCATGTAACCTCGCACTGCTTGCGTGTGTGTTCAATCCCACTGGGCGGCAAAGAATATTGCTGCTGGTGAACTTTCCAACCTTTGTGTGATTTTTATTCTTTCCTTCCCGAGTTTATGTGTCTGTGGGAAAGTCGGATGTTTGATTTGTGGCCTGTGAATTATTTTTTAAGATACCAGAGCCCGGGCGAAAAAGCAATTTGATGTTTTTGGTGTTTTGTGGGTCAAGTGTTACTCCGCATTTATAAGAATAACGTCCTGTTTCAATAAGAGAAGTTAGAAAGGAGCATGCACACACACACACACACACACACACGTAGCACACACGCACGCGCACGCACGCACGCACGCACGCACGCACGCACGCACGCACGCACGCACGCACACACACACACACACAGGACAATAATAACCACGAGTCCTAACCCACATTATTAAAGATGCTTTTGTCTACATATAGTTTGCATTTCCCCCTCCGGGCGCTCGGCGGGTATGAGCCACGTGCAATTAGATTCCGCCGCCAGCTTGAAATTACCTGCTCCCGCTACTTCCCTTGGTTGTCAGGTGATTGATAAGAAGCCTAGCGACGCGTTATGCAGCGCTGATGTGAAAACACTCGATGGCGAGGATGAGGTGATGGATAATCTCAGCGTGTGGAAGTCAAAATGGCTTCAGGGGCTGGAGATGAGGGAGATTTGGGCTCCTCAGGGCCGAGTGGAGATCCCTCACAGGTCCAAAACACAACCAACACCACAATGTGCATCAATTAAATGAGACTCAAGACTCAAATCAGCCGATCCGAGCACAGTGGCAGCAGTGTTTGTGTGTGTGTGTGTGTGTGTGTGTGTGTGTGTGTGTGTGTGTGTGTGTGTGTGTGTGTGTTTGCGCGCGACCAATTAAGCAGCTTCTCTTTCAACTTGTTCATCACTTTTGCACATACACACTTTCCCTCCTGTGTGTTGGGTTCAGTTCTCACCTCAGAAAGCACATTTTCACCTGTAGCACATTGTGTCATTCTGTCTTTTGAAGCAAGCCGGCCGCATTTGAAGCCATCTGCACAAAACCACCCCTACACTCTCCTTAAAGAAACGGAATTTGTTTTTTTTCTTGCTTGTTGCTTGTGTTTAATGTTCATTTCCGCAAAAAGTTGAACGGAATCAAACTTTATTTAGCTGATTTACTGACAGGAGAAGCGTCTGCAGCTGCTGCTAATCGCTCTGTTATTATCACAGCGAATCCCAACAAAAGAGGAAATCAGGAGACACGACCTAAAACGACTCCCCCTCTGTGTGTGTGTGTGTGTGTGTGTGATGCAGTTTGTGAAGCCTTTTCTATTATTTTTCAATTCCGAACACAGTTTCTTTATTTAGAGACAGCATCTGAACCGCCTCTTACAGTGTTCTGTAACATGATATGCTGACACCAGATGCAGTTACACCAGCACATGACACATATCACCACATGTCATGCTCTGTTGTCGTCTTAAATTTAATCTCTAAACACAGATTTTGTTGTCATTCCCACAGCAAATACGGGTTTGAGCATCACATGTTTTTAATACCGAATATAAACATCACAGAGTCAGGAAAAGTGTTATTTCTATTTTTAAAAAAGGACCACAGTGGAACAAAAATGGTGGAAGTGCTTATTTGGACTATTTTTAAGGATGACGTCATTATCAGCCAGCCTTAATATAGCTTAAGGGGCATTTAAAGTGTCAAATTAAGTGGTTGTTGTAGTTGTATTTGTATTTCCATTACCTGTTCGGAGATGAGGGATGTTTTTTCCAGCCATTGTAGCTTCTCGTCCTTGTAGTATTATTAAGGTGTCATGTACACTGTATATGTGTGTATGTTTTCACTCAGTGTACCGGTATGTATGCAGGTGTAATGCGTCTCAGGCTGGAGATAAGAGCGGCGGCCTCCCGCCATCAGCCACGACGAAGGTTACTGGAGATGACAGGCAGCCGAGTGCCTTTTTACCTGCGGCTGATATCTGAACACAAACACCCTGATTCAGACAAATGAGAGCAGGAGGCGGCGATTACACCTCCGCCCGACCTTCGGCGCCCGAGATAGAGCTGTCAGACTCTCTGCGCTTTGACCCTTTCACCCCGAAAACCTGCGATGAGACGAAACGTTTGCTTTGATGCAGAGAAAGAGGAGCAACATTCGTCAGTCTTCCTTATTTTGTCTTTGTCTCATTATTCCCCAACTGTATTCATCTGTGACGCTGAGGCAGTTTCTTCATCACTCTGCGCTTCCTGGGAAAAGAAATCTTCCTCGACGGACAAGGGGGGGGACGCGGGCTAATAAATTCTGCATGTAATGATTAAATTTGAATACAGAGGTCAAGAGCCCTCATTATTTGCTCTGAAATATTAAAACACGGTTAATATTTCATGTGGCCAAATATGCAGCGCTGAGTTAATTTCAAAAGAGGAATGTTTGCAGAGAATAAAGTGCGTTTGGGGGCCCAGCCTCCCTCCCCCCGCCTCCCCCTCTTCTCCACCACCACCCGTAGGTGCTTTGTTAATTTTCAGCGTCCCAGCTGCTCCCACGTGCCTCAGTGTGACTCCAGGAATCGTGGAGAAAAAAGCAGCTGGCCTTCCCGTAAAAAGTGATCAAATTCTCACCTGAAGGCCTGAATGAAATCACCCTCCATCTCTGCAGCATTTGCAACGGAACTAGGACACGTAGGAACTTTTAGAGCGTGATTTTCTGTTTCTTATTTTACTTATCTACCCTGCAGTATCCTCGGGATGAAAAAGGAAGCCCTCCCTGGTGTGAAACCCCTGCAAATTGTGATAACGGCGGCTCCGTAAATCCATTTCCTGTCACATCGCGGAATAGTGACATCAAGTTCTGTGTCAGATGGTGCGATGAAGGCCCAGCGAGTGCTGGGGAGGTGGGAAAATGCCTCATCCACTTCTTCTGCGACTGTAAACTGTCCTCACAGACGTCCCCGAAGGTCATCCACGAGACGGAGATGTGATCGGAAGCAGATATCAGCGGAATTTGGCTTAGCCATGTCCCGCCGGCTCCTCGCGTTCCTGTTTTCCGGCTGACAGCGGTGAAACCAGGTGCGTTCCCCGGCTGTTGCTGCCCATTCGCTTCAAGATTGGACATGTTGTGTACGCGGAGACGCCCTACTGCACACCGCCGTGGTAATGGGTGATTATCCGAGCCGCCACCGCTGCCGCCTGTCAGCTTCCAGTCCAGCCATTTTACTCCGGATGTCTCTTGTTAACAGCTCTCCACAGACAGAACCGCTGCTTACTTTTGTCACACAATTCTCGGAAAACTCTACAAACTACGGGTGTGTGTGTATGACAACAGGTGATTTGGAACCGTTTCGAGATAAAATACTCCAAGAAATTGTTCCAAGCCCATAAATGTGGTTCACAGTGCGATCCAGAAACAAGTAGAACCTGGAGTGGGTCTCTAGAACGCACCCTGGTCCCATGGATGCCCAATGGTCCAGAACCAGAACCTTTTAGGTCAAATAGTTGCTCAAATATAGTTTGAATGTGACCTAGTTATCTTCACAGTCCAAGTAAATCCCAAACCTGTAAAAGAAATGCACATCAAACTCATTTAAAAGAGGACATTAGGGCTCAGTTCTGAGTAGTTCATGGAAGACATACTGTCCAAGTGTGTCTGTCCCCATAGTCACAAGATCCATCACATTAGTCAGCACGATTGATACCCGGTCAGACTAACAAATCGGTCACTAACTCATTAAATGCATTTACATTGCAATGCATGTCGACTTGATTGATTACACAGAAGACAGAAGACCTCAGTGTGTCTCTGTGTCTCTTCCCCCCCTTGTCCCCCCCCGTCCCCCCAGCAGCAAAGCACACAGATCACAGAAACAAAATCCAATTTCTACTGTTTTCTGCCCGCCTCTTGCATACGCCGGTTAGACAAGTCACGCATGGGCAGCGGCGGGGCCGAGCCGCTCCTCCTGCCCCGATTAGTTCTGCTCCAGATACGCAGAGAGTGACGAGCTAATCGTCCTCGTGGCGGCGGCGGCGAGCGTAGGCCTCCGCGGGACCAAACGGGACAGAGCGATGATCCGCGGCGACACGCGCGTCTTCATCCGACACAATGTCAGCGTGGTTTGGATGTCTCTGCGCGCTTCTGTGTTCACTGATACGACGAAGACAGTTCAACCGTTTTTTGGTGGAACATCTGAGGGGAGTTATCGCTTCACAGCATTCACGTGACCGTTTCCCAACCTTTCTTAGGTTCTTCTGCTTCATTTCCAACTCCCTACACTTCCCAAAGTGCAAAACAGGGGTTACAATTTACATTTAGCTGTTAGTTTTGATGCAAAAGAATTGTGTCGCTGCAGAGACGAGCCTGCCTGGGTTCTCTGCTGCAGGTTTCTCCTTTTATGATTGCCGAGCATCGCTACAGAGAGACATCTGTAACAACAAGCCCTCGCTGTTTGATGCGAAAGGCACCGACACGGAAATCTAAAGAGTGCTGAGACACACACACACACACACACAGACACACACACACACACACACACACACAGAGCTGGAACTGAATGCATTTACTCAGGTCTAATTTAGAGAGAGATGAATTTTACTACATTCATCTGAAGGCTGCACTACAATTCAGACTTAGAACTCGACACGAACTCACAAAAACAGCTGTACACATATGAATACTGCCTTATAAATACTGCATTGACTAGATAGATCACTACTGCCACTTCATTCACTGGTCTAAATATGCTTCATGTTGTTGGTTTATAGGTTTTTATGCTTGTATGTGTTTCAATGTGTCGATGCTGCAGCTTTGAAAACATTCAGCGCCCCTGTATTATGTAAAAAAACCAAAAAAAAACAATGCAAACCTTTGGAACGTACATTGTTTTGCTTGTGTTTGCGGCCCCTTCCTTGTGACTCTGCTGATCCTGCTTGAGAGTCTGAGCGCGTTACCTTCCAAACATGATCATTTCCCCGGAAAATAAGTGTGACACACATTTATTCTCCCCAGATTACATGTCAGCTCTTAGCTCGGCTCTGACTGACAGTGCGGTGTGAAGGACTAATGAGATGCAGAGGATTGCTGCAGGACCCTCTTCTGCTTATGGATGCTCACTGTACGAGCTGTTTACTCCCCTGCAAGACGCGCAGCTTAATGTAAAGCAGATCTGCTCTTTATGGAAGGTGCTTCTTTGTCCTTCGCCCGCCCGCCTGCCCGAGGAGTCGGGATGATTTCCACGCTAAACTCTTTCTAGTCTCTTGTCAGGACGGATTTAGACGACGCTCCCCTCGCTATATTCATTTCTCAGTAATCGTCTTTCTCCACCTGTCCTTGTATTACCTGTCCCCTACCCGTCCGTCCCTCCCTCCCTCCCTCCCTCCCTCCCTCCCTCCCTCCCTCCCTCTCTCCTCTCTCGGCTGAGTGACTCGTTGAGATGGACGTAATGAGACAGCTCCATGCAGGGAGGGAGATGGAGGCGGCGCTGTGGAGGAGTGCAACCGTAAACAAGGTGAAAAATAATCAGGTGATGGTGGACCGCAGCTCTCTGAGGGCCCGCTGCAGCCATGGACGCAGCGTCGGGCGCAGCCATACGACCGTACATCACTTTCTCCTCAGAAATGAATTTCTTACCTTCAGTCGGCTCTCATTAGCTCCCCACTGTTTGCCTGTTTTTATGTTTGTTGTTGTTTGTTTTTACGCCAGTCTTGATTTATTGCTCACTTGCCTGATGACTTGTTTTCTCTCAGACAATTTGTACAAATATGTTGGTTGCGTCTCAGTCTGTGACCTTTGCAGATGTAGGCTGTAGGCTTGATGTCAAACTGTCAGGTTTGTAAGGGAACATATGATTTTTATAGTAAGATATATTAGGGAGTAAGTGTTTAAGTGTTTATGAGGGGTTTTATGATACTATATAAGAAAATGTAACTATAAAAACCAAAACTCACACCTTTTTTCACTCAGTGTGCAGTGATTTTTGGTTCCATTTCTCTGCACATGAATACAAGAACAAGGCCACCTTTAAAAAAACACCGAACCTTTTTTTCAGATCAAACTATGTTTTCACTTTGACAGCAGCCTAAACCCTTATCTGCTGACAAAAGCTCAGATTGAGGCTTATTGTTGAAACAAAAACAAGAAAAGCAATGAAATTACAAAGCAATGTTAGTGATGGAACTGATAAAAAAGACATTATGCAGTGAGACGCTTTCCTGTCCTCTGAACAATATCTCATAGGATCCAGCAGAATGTCCCTAAACACATTATCACAAGGGGGTAGGAGTTTATCCCAGCATGCACTGGGTGAGAGGACAGCTGTCCTCTATGCAAGGAGATCAGATCTCCGACCACACATCCACATCATGACACACTTACGACACACAAACCTCTTCGATTCAGGCTCTGCGCTTTTGCTTCTAATCTGTCAGACCCACACAGGAAGGTGGGCGGCTGTTTGTGTTGTCATTTCATACAATATTTATTTCATGCTATGTTCATAGACACGCCAACGGAATGTATAATACAAGCTATATTATCATGAAATGTTTCGGTGACGCAACAGTCCTCCCGCAGTCCTCGAGATCCTGGTGTCTCTGAGGGTTTTTGTGCGTCTCTTTGTCGCACGTGCACGCCACAGCTAGGGACAGCAAGTCAAGAGGGTTCAATGGGGTTTGGCGGCACGTCACGGAAAGCAATTATACGCCGGCTCCAAAGCCTTCATTTCTATGCCGGAGCCTCAAATGGTTTTGATATTCCATGATGAATTACCACAACCAAATGAGAGCGCGTGTGAGAGAGAGAGAGAGAGAGATGGGGAGAGAGAGCGAGAAAGCGAGTGAATCCTTGAGGAATTCTTTGCCTTAACTCCCCCGAGGCGCTTGGTGTGTGTTGGCGGAGCGCTGTGCGTTTCTGTGGCAAAGCATAACGCCTTTCCTACCGCCCACGCACGGCTCTCAAACCGCATACGTCCCGGCGGAGGAGTTCCTTCACGCACATGTTCATTCTGTAGCACGCCGCCTCTTAATTAAACAATGGGGGGCAGCGACTTAGTTGTTTGATGGAGAACGGGAGAATGAACTTCTCACAGGATGCAGGTTCATTAAGGAGCGAAAGTTGGAATCACATTGGTTCATCACTTCCACCATATTCCTGCAGAGCGCAATGTGGTCGCTCACACAATCCACACTAACCAACCAAAGAAACTGCTTTATAAAACACACATCGCACTAGACGAGACCATCTGCATTTAACTGTGAAAACAAGTTTTAATTGAGTAAACACGGAAAAACAGCTGTGTTGTGATCAGTGATCTACAATGAGACGTACCTGCACCTTCAGCCATCCACAGAAAACAATTAGATCTTTGGAAAGTGTCCAGTCAGAGGAGGGATGGAAACAGCTGACAGAATAAGACAAGAGTAATCAATCACTGATAGTTCAACGGACAGCAAATAAGGTTTTGTGAGGGACTTTGAGGGTGTTTATGATGTAACGCTCCCTGTGTTCTAGCGTCTGATTGGTCGAAAGAGGGGCACAAAAAAAAATCACAATACCAGCTGATCTGGAGTTTGACCAGCCAATCAAAGCCATTGTAGCATTCTGACCTGGTGACATTCTATGAAAACAAACGCGTCTTCATTTTTATGGGTTCGGCTTCTGATTCAAGTTTTAATTTAAACTCTTTAATTTCTTGCAGAATGCGAGATGAGGCGCCGCCGCTGTGTGACAGATTAAGTTTTAAGTTTGTTTGCAGTCTTTCGGCGTCTGCGCGTGTTTGTGTCTGTGTGTGTGTCTGTGTGTGTGTGTGGTTGCTGTGAGGTCGAGCGCTTCACAGATTGCGGGCGACATCTTCGCAAATGTGATTTATGCTCACGGCGGCGACCAAGGAGCTGGAATCTTTAATTACCTCGCAAATTACCGGCCACTGTAATTCATCAGTACACAACCAGCACGACCTCGTTTCCACGCTCGTTTAATGAATAATCGCCTTCTCGGAGAATCCTGTCTCTTCTCTTAGGCCTTTGAGGATACGACCACCAGACTGAAGCCGGGGTCTGACGTCTCAACCGGAGCTGCAATTGTTACCTATTTTTAATGAAACTCAAGACAGCGCACAGAGGCTAAGGCGGCTGTAATTGCATTGATGTTCAGGTCTTCATTGCCGGGGATTCAGTTATTGTTAAACAGGCTGTCTGGATTCTCTAGTGCCCTCATTTTCCAATAGAAACAGTAGAGGATGAAGGAAGATCATTGACCGCCCTCGCTTTAATTTGCTCCCTGCTTGTAAGAGGCCACTGTCCATAGAACTCCGACCCAGTGTTCGAGACAAAACGGAGAAAATGAACACGTGTTCCAGCTCAAATGTATTTCTTCCACTACAGAAATCTGTCAGTTCCATATCACAACAAACCATTTTGGATGATTTCCCCTCAACCGCCCTCTGCTGAAGTGAGACGCAGCTTTACTGATTTGCAGCCCTTGCTCGCAATCCATTTCTTTTACACACACATACACACGCGTACTCGTGGGACCCAAAAACATAAATCCAATCCATTCCGTATCGATTAAAGCCTTCACGTTAACTTTGCTTTCCTCAATAGGAGGAGAGGAATCCGAAGAAAAGCTGGTACAATCGCGTTGACCTTCACTCCGCGCCTTAAAAAACGCACGATTCTGGAACGGCGGACACGTATCCAATCAATTACTCTGTGGCTTAATTGATTTGCAAAGGTAATCACTGGGCACACATCCACCAAGGCGAGTATTTGATGTTTTAATAAATGGGTTTACAGGAGAACTGGATGACCGGATCGATTTTCGCCTCTGCAACCTTGATTATAGCACGAGTTGGGGGAAAAGCAGCAGCGGTAGCAGAGGGACAAGCCAAACAACGTGATTGGTGGGTCTTACCTTTATTGTTTACACCGTGGAGTGTTTTAGTGAGCGATAGAAAAATCAAAGTAACCACATTACTCAATTTTCTCGTACGGGAAGGAAACTGAGACCAGACTCTTACTGTATATCTCCTACCAGAAATGGCAGCAAAATATAAAAATAAATCGAAGAATCTGTCCTTAAAGACTCACCAGCAATATTGACATTTACCGTTTGCTGGATACTTTAATCCCCCTGTGCTTTGCTGTTACTATCACTGAAGTTTGTTGTTACCCCCTCAGGCTGTGTGAGTTTGGGCTGTTAAGACAACGGTCATTAGAGAATTCTTTGGGTTGGTCAATCCAATCCTGTCAATCAATCTCGTCCCATATAATTAATTAGGTAATTGATTATGTGTCAAACAAAAAAAGCCTGTTCAAATTTTTATTCTACACATCTCGACCTCAGAATAGATTTTTGGTTGGAATGTGGAAAAGGGACATGCACGCTGAGTGAAAACATGAATAACTTGCATGTAAGGCCCGCCTGTTACGCTTGCTTGAGGGCGTCGCACTTTATTGGAGTGTCCAACCAGGGTGTGTGTGTGTGTGTGTGTGTGTGTGTGTGGGGGGTAATCTGTAATGTGGGCGTGTTTAAGATGGGTGAATCCAAAATGAAGCTGTTAGCTGTCCTTTTAGTCGTGACCTCATGTCATGCCAGTCGATGAATCAATAAAATATTGACCTGTTTGCTCCGCCCATTAGATTAAACTCTAAGCCCCTCCCTCTTCATGTTACAGGACAATCTGACAGGACTCTTTGTATCCCATGAGATTTAACGTAATCTTGTCTCCTTTTTTTAGGATTTGTCCTACTTGCATAAACATTAACAGCCGGAGTCCAATCAAAACGCTCTGAAAACAAACACAGCAGTAGCGAGTCAGCGAGTCCTCCATCCCACGTTGCCATCCGCTCCTAAACTTTCACAGCTTCCCAGTAAGTGCGGTGAGTAAATGGCGCCTTCGGGAGACATTTTTTTTAAGTTCTCTCCGCGGGTTTACCAGTCGAGCGGCTGCCTGACTGCCTGACTGCCAGGTTTAGCCGCCCCCAGGGAGCGATAGTGCAGGTCGACTCTCACAGCAACTCAGCGGCGTCTGCACGCCTCGTCAAGTCTGTACCACAGCCTGACCGGAGAAAGACAAGAAAGTGGATGAACTGGGACATCCTGTTTATGATCACACCTGGAGCCAGACGTTTTTGCTGGAGTGTAACAATGCGTACAAGTGTCAACACAGTTGCACACATACACTACTTGCTTGTTAATCTGGACGATTAAATACTATGTCCACTAGGGGGCAATGTGGAGATCAAAGCAAATTACATGCATCCGTAAACATCCATCCTACATAAGATCCAATAAGGCGTGTCAAAACATTTATGCTTTCAAAGCCTTTTGGTGCTTGGTAATCGAATGGATACAGCCATTGTTTCCATATAAATCAAAATCACTAGTTTGCTCAGTAACTGCACAGTTTTGATTGATGTAAATATAACTTGATAAATTCCATTTTTCATGAGAAACCTCATTAAGATTCCTGCCTCGCTCCCTTTTCCACAGAAAGTTAAACATTGACAGTAGCCAGATGTTTTCATGCCAGCGTAAGTGCACTATGCTCCTGTTACTCAATAAGAACAGAAAGGAGGCGTGTTTGTTGTTTCTGTATCTGTAACTTACTCACTCAGAAACACAAATGTTAAGGGGTTACGACTAAAAGATCGAATCTGGCTAAAGTCATTCAAAATGAGCAATAAGGTTGCGATGTATTATGATGTGAAAGTTGCCATCTTCAAAAAGTTGCTAAAATGCCAAAAGAAACAAACCAAGACTGCCCTGGAAAGCTTTGTGTTTTCACTCAGTGTACACGATGGCGATGCAGCAAGTTGATTTATGTTTTTTCTTGCAAATGAAAGCATGGAAAAGATCTGAAAACTAATGAAAACAGGAGCAACCCCAACTCCCCTTTAATTTTTGTTTTTCCTTGTTGTCGCACCCTAACAGGTAAATGTAATAAAGCAATCAGCAGAGCCAGGGGGCGTCAGTCAGTGTGATGAGGTGGTTCGCCCCGCAGTTAAATCTGATTATAGTTATATTTATTTGACAACCACGAGATGCAAGAGTGTAATTGGTTAAATAGCCAAGCTGAGAGTGGAATCATATGTGCCTGTGCCAACACAAAAATGGGAGAAGCAAACAAACCCAAAGTGAACTCTGGCTGCCTTGGAAGCACTTGACCGGTGGAACAGAAGAGTGTGTGTGTCAGACAGACTGCTGAATCCTGCTCCGACTTTTAATCACAATACCAACAACATCAGAACTGAGAGCTAATCGAGGATCCGAGGCCGCCGGGCGCCAGCGGCTCTGAGCACCATCTGTGACTTTGGCCAGGCGCTTCCCGTTTGCCTGGCGTGAGCGCGTGGGATTGCAAGCGGCACGGCTGCAGCAGACACTTCCAGGCAACGTCTCTCCATCGGTGCCAGCCAACGAACGGCTTCACTCCTTCCTCCTTCCAAAAAAAGTGCAGAGGAGAGGAGGAGCGGGCACGGCTTCTGGTTCTAAGAGGGAGCTCTGCGGAGATGAGAGAGGCTCTCAATTTACGGCGGCATCTGCTCTGTCAGATAGCATCATCCAGCCTCAGCCTGCAATCCCTCTGTCTCATTCGAGTGAGAAAAAAAAGATCAGGAAAGTTTGGCTGCTCCTGCACCAATTATCAGAGGCTCTCGCTTTCCATTTGGCGACCACAGGAGGAAGATTCTGGCACAATCTGCACACCAAATAAAATGCGTAACACGAGCAATAGCCATTACAATTACACAAATAACAGACAGTCTCAACTCATCATTCAAAATAACTTTATTAACGAGGGCAGCTGGAGCCAGGAAGATCTACCTCATTTAAATAACCATATCATAGCCATATCTAGACAAAAAGCACATTGTCATGCAAGTGAGTAAATGTGTTGCACTTTAATAAAATTTTCATGCTGATGAATTCATATAATAAGTTTTCTTGTAGGTTTTGCCTTACAAACCTTCCTCATATCAGTATTGAGACATTTCTCACAAACCCAGAGGATCCTGTTTTTATTCACTAAGGAAACTGACTCATTCAGCTCCAGCACACGCACGACTGTGATATCAGATTGCAACATTTGACTTCTGTTAGTTGGTGACCAGCTGGCTTTTGATTGCTGATCTTTAACAATGCAGCAGACTGCAGTGCCATTGGAGATGTCACAGTCACGTTTATATGTGAAATTATCCAAACACACAGCAGATGAGGGGAATTTTCCGGTGTGACGCCAGTGGCCAAGCTGTTATCGTGCAAGTATGTGTGTGTGTGTGCGTGTGTGTTTGCGAGGTAGCAGACACGCTGTCATTTGGCTGATTACTTTCAGGTGCTTACCATGAGAGAGCCCGGCGCACCGCGGAAACGAGCGGCCGTTAATGCATCTCAGCAGCAGCCCGGTGTCCACTCCAGCACCTCCGCTTGCCAAAGGTTTCTGTCTGCAAAACAAACACGGCGTCTGCTGCGGGCGCGAGCGGTGCCTTTAATAAACCCCATGGCTTCACACTGCATGTGAACAGACAGCGAACAAAGGGGTGAAGAAGAGGGGGTCGGGATTCACTGTCAGGCCCCCATATGTTGAAACAAGCAGTGGGGGACAAATTCATTAGCAACCCTGTAATCTGAATCCTCAAACACTGTTAATGAGGTGCTGCCGTGTTATACAGTAGTGCTAATAGAAAATGTGTTCTCACAGGAGGACACGCTGACAGATCAGCACAACTTAATTATGTCTAATGCATGAAAAATGACATTTGCATGTTGGCCAACGTGTGTGACCATGATATTCCTGATATGAAGGTCAGCGTGTTGGCCATAAGCATACATGGAGGGTTGTCAAAGCCCTCAGGCTCACAAACTGCACCAGACAGACAAATATTATGACAGGAAGAGCCATTCTATTTATGGGTGGTAAGAGTGATTTAATGCACCACTAGTAAGTGCGAGGTTGGAATTTGCAAGTTGTGCCTCCACCAATATTTCTAGGCCGCTAATGAGGCGCTGTGATGGCACGTTTTTGTACGAAAGCAGCTTTTTTTCGGGCACATTATTTTTGGATGCATCACGGTTTCCGTATTTCCGCTGCGTAAGCCAGCTTGGCAGAAACGTAGTCAAAGCAGCTGCTTCCTGCCCTGCAGCGTCTCACACAGTTTTGCAGCCACAACAACAGACTGCAGTGCCGTTCGGAAATTAAACAAGTGAGGAGGTTTTTGGTGTTGGAACGTATCGGTCCCGGCTCTTATGTCTCCACAAAGGCAAAATGCTGAAATATGGCGCTGTACGCCGCAATAAACGAGGTCATGTAGCAGTGAGGACGGCGCAGACTAAAGCCTGAGTACTTACTGTCTCCACTAGGTGGCACTGTCGGGGTCAAAACTGAATGAGAACTTCATTGATCGCAATCTCACACTATTAAAACACGTTTCTGCTTTTTAACTCAACCGACGGCCATTTTTCTGAAGGACATTAGTCGAAGTGAAGTCCGACCCCGTCTGCTCTCGACACTTCTTAGGTGGGAATTAATTAAAGACAGACAAAGGAAGTGGAGACTCATTACGCTGAATAGGCATGGCTTTGAAGGTGACTGCGCTTTTGACATTAGCATCACCTTTAAATCACTCATTAAATGCACCTCCATCACTCTTGGAACAGATTCATTTATTTGCCATTAACAAAATATGCCAAAACACTCTCTACTCCCCGTCCGCAGACCCTGGATAAGACGTTATTAATGCATTGGTATCCAAAAGCCGCAGTGGTTCCACTCTGGCTGCCAGTTAATGGCAGGTAATTAGCTTCAGCTTCAGTCCCAGGTGTATGTAATATATTCCCTGATTAGACAGCTCCACAAGTGAGACGCACCTAATGAATCTGGAAAATATGCACAAAAAATACAAATACAATTATGATTACTGTTGTTGTCGTTGTTTGCTACAATTGACGGTTTAATTTTACTGATGGCATGAAGATAATTGAAGAACCGGGAGGGGAAATACGCATACAGGGAAGCTGAATTAATGTCAATACAGGTACACAAAGAATTTCCGCCATTTCAAAAACATTGACTCTTTTTTCTTATGATTTTATGGTTTTATTGTGTTTTGTTTGACCTGTCGAAAGTCATTCAGAGAGGTCATTGGATCGACTTACCCCAGTTTGTAACCGGTTTGTTGAACCTTCTGCTGCCTTCAACCGTGGCGGCACGCTCGGTTACGCTTCTGCGATTCCTGCCGCGTCGCAGAAAGCAGCTCCGAGTCCAAATAGAGCTGTAGGGAGGAAAACACAGAGAGAGAGAGAGAGAGAGACGGGGAGGGGGGGGAGACAATCCCGGAGCTTAAAGAACAAAAGAAGAGGCTGAGTTCGAGCGAGACGAAGGGAGTCGGCGAGATTAGAGCCGTCAATCCATGCACATCTCTAACCTGGCGAGGCCTCCTTGTGGGATCAACCGCAAAGTTGGAATAGAGGCGAAGGAACTTTTCTCGTCCGGCCGTGCTCGCCACCCCACGCACTTCCCTCTCTCTCTCTCTCTCTCTCTCTCTCTCTCTCTCTCTCTCTCTCTCTCTCTCTCTCTCTCTCTCTCTCTCTCTCTCTGCAGCACCAGCGGGTAAGGTTGAGGGAGATCTAGGTGCGGGTGAGAGCCTTGGTGGGTGGAACCACTGGAGAACTTTCCCTGAACTCTCGCCGGCTTTGTGTCTCCCGCTTTCATCTCAGGTCAGTGTCAGTGGAGGGTTTACCTCATTAAAAGCAGTTTGCAGATGAAACAGGGACCCTCGGCGTTGAACGCTACAGGCCGGACTGCCGGTGCTGTCCCGGGAATAAGCCCACACCTTGGGGCAAAGCCTTCCTTTGTACTAAATATGGGTCATTTATTCCTCGGATTCTGTAACCCCGCCGTCACTACTTGATTAATTAACTTGTAAGTGGGAGAATTGGACGCCGCGTAAAAATTCCCAGGAACAAAAACCAATCGCACTAGGAGGGAGAGAAGGCCAGAAAATATCTAATTCCGTGTTTTATTCTTCATAATTGAAAAGCCGCCGTGAGGGAACAGACTGAGGAGCTCTATTATGATTCTGTAGCTTTGCAGATAGAGCAGCAAGTCATGCTGGGAGATATAATAACTCACCCGGGCCTTGATGAATAGGAGAGCGTACCTAGACGGCATGTTTGAATCAGACAGATAAAGACGCCGTCAGGAAACAAAGGCACTGACAAAACTGACAAGTCACATTTGCTTCGTTCTGATGCACCACCAGAAATCTGACAGTTATTGAAATGACTTGCTTTCATAGAAAACCCTGTGTTTTCCAACTTGTGCGTTGTGTGGTTATTGTCAATCACACATCTCACTATTGTTGTGCAAGCCTGGTTTCGAGATAACAAATACACCCCAAGCTGGCCAGATAATAAAAGCGTCGCACAAAGGTGGTAGACACAATGGCAAAACAAATGACTATTACAGACGCTGCTTTATCTGCCTGGCTGGACACTTTTTTGCGATGCGGCTGACAGGTAAGTGTTGATGATGATGCTGATTTTCACTCAAATTATCATCTCCCATCCGTTTGTCCGCTTTGTTGCTTCGCCCAGGAGCAAATTTGCCCTTGCATTTGGCAATTTTCGAGCGATTCTTAGCTCCACAATAGACTCCGAAATTTATGTCAGCGGGCAGACAATGACGAGTGAGCGTTGATGAAAATGTGTTTCTACAGATGGCACCATCATTGTGTGAGTAATTCTATTCGCTGAGGATCAATGGAACGCTCTTAAAGTTAATTAAGGTGCAAAAGTTTGACACTTTGCAAAAACATTTTCAACTTGTTTCTACCTTCAAATGGAAATCCATGCGAGTTGAGCAGAGCTTCAGGCGTAGGTTAGGTGGTTGTGGGTGATGCAACTCCCATGCCATCAGGCGTTAGAATCCATATAACGTAGAGGTCAGAGGTCAAATATGGACACACAGACACACACTGAGATGTACCGTTGCTGTGATGAGATACAGAGAGCAGGGTGGAGGCAGCCTGGAAGTTTAGTTTTTTTTTCAAATCTCCAAGCGGGATAAATCTCTCCTGCCTCCTTTGTCTTATCCGCCTGTAATCCGACGCTGCACTGCGAGGGATGTTTCACTGAGCTCAAGGGAACGCGGGAAACAGGCGCGATCCATCTTGGTGCTAATTAGAGACGTCTCGAGTTTTATTGGTGCGAGAGGGACCGGATGCTGTTTATAACGCGGGGCTCTCATCTGCGCACGCACCGAGGCATCTATGCCTCATCAAAATTCAAGATATCCAAATATAGTGCCGACACCCTTAGGCCCATCTTAATGGCAGTAATGGATGCAACAGTAATGCATCACTGTAGCACCTATAATAACAGTCAAAAATGTCCTCTGGGTATTTCAGCTTTTACACAGCAGTTACAAATCTGTGTGGTCTGACTGAGAAATTTTGGCATCGGTGTGATGAATGTGTCTCAGGCACAATTAGCTCCAGCACCTGTTGATCAAGTAGACTAACAACAGCCAGTATAACAGATAGAAGTGGCCCATATCTGTTCTGCACCTTTGTTCAATAATTCTTATCTTCTTTTCCATACTGACATGTGAAAAAGAGTGAGAAAATCAGTAGCATCCTATATTTGAATTGTATAACTCACACTCAAAAATCACATAATGAAGATCATATTCAAAACTGTCACCATTGATTACAATGTGTAATGTGTGTGTGTGAGCTTATTCCAGTGCACTGTTTTGTCAGATGGAATTCTGTTATTGCTTAATCACCTATACCTTAATTTGATAGAATCACTAATAACTTTATTTCAAAAATGCATAACGAAAACAGACATCTATATAATATCCATTTGTGCTTAAAATGAGTGAACAGATTGAACTGCACAGCATATGCCCCCCCCCCCCCCCCCCCCCCCCCACACACACACACACACACACACACACACACACACACACCTGATTTTTCTTTCAGTTACAGCATCCTACTCTGACACAAAGTTGACACCTCTGTGTACCAATCCTTTAACCCAGAAGAATTGACTAAAATAAGGTTGTTTGTGAATGTGAACATGTGAAATTGCCCTCTTGACTCTCTGACTCATCGTCTCATCTTCATCATCTCATCTTGCAGAGCCATAAAGCACTAAAGTTCTGCTAAAACAACATGTTTGTAGATATACACTATGTATATGTGTATGCAGATGCAATATCTGTATGTTCTTCACTGTGATTAGAGGAGACAGATACATAGATAGAAAAACATAGATTAGAAAGTGAGTATCTAAAGGAAAATGTCCATACATCTTCTGCTTGTTTGCATTCTGCTCCGAACTTGAGACAAGAGTAAGTCAGTTGTCATCCATGTGTCCATCAGTATGTAGGGAGAGTCGAGACTTTAGGAGATTTTGATTCAGAGCAGCAAGAAGATGATAAAGATTTAACATGGAGAGTTATAAAAAAGCCATATTTATGTCCACAGAAACACATGAATAATGTGCAGCCGCTGAACATCTTTTGTCATTTGATTGGCTTGTGAATGCATCAGAGGATTTGCTCAATCTGGGCGCACAAAAATAGAACGTTCATTAGCTGCACATCACACATATTGGAATGTCATGCAGACTTCTGCACTGCGAAAGGGGAACAAATTAAGGACCAAACCAGAAATCTGTGCAAATGACGGTTTTCCCTCTGCGTCGTGTTGAATGTGGGAATGCGGGATTGCTCCGTATGAGCATCTCTTTCTCGACGTTCCTCTCTGCACATGTAAATCTGACAAGCCCTGCTGTTGTGCAGAACAATTAAATGAAACTAAAGAACAAAGCTGTTGATAGCATCAACGCTTTGCAGGGAGTGTTTGTAATGAAATTTCTTTTCCCACAGAATCGATGAGCTGCATTCCCTTGGTAGTGTGTTTAATTACAAAACCCTCATTAGATTATGAAACTATACAGCATATGGCGAGAGAGGAAGATTCCTTTGATGTGCTGGCATAATGACTGCAGAGAGAGAATTGTATTTACTGCAGTAGGACGTCTTGGAAAATCACAGGAAGCCGTGGAAGCAAAGTGCTCCGAATTTGCATCTCTGCACCCCCTGGAATTCTCCGTTACTGAGATTCCAGTGTCCCCGTTGAGTCAGATTCCAACCAGGGGGAGTCCGGAATTGACCGGGGCCGGCCAATGTCAAGGCCCTTTTAATTTTGCGTAAAATGTGTTGTGTTTTCAAAAGACGCCTTCGGGAAATGGAGGATCAAGCGGAGGATGCTGCACGGCAGACAGAGACGCGCTCGAGGCGGAATTCAAACGAGTGTTCTTATGCAACACATTTCACACTCTCTGCTCCTTGGCGAGGGATCGCAGGCCAGAAAACAGAGTCATCCACTGTAACTGTGTTTGACAGCTTGGAGACAAGCAACATTGTCTGCAGCAAGGAGAGGAGGGGATATATGTCACAAATGTCACAAAATAAAAACCCAATGTCCAGGCCAACATGAAGAAGTTGAGCTATTCTCTCTCCCAGGCCTCTGCAGTCCAATATCCTCCCCTGGCTGCACCATCGCCTCTGTTGTGGAAATATGTTTTTTTGAGGGGGGGCAGGGCGGGGGGAAGGGGGCGTGATTTCCCGACAGGCAAGCGTTTAAAAAATCATGATGTGTCAGCAATGCAACAGAAAGTGTGGAAAACTCTCGGCAGCAATCTGGACCGCGTTTTTTTTTTCTCTCACAAACTGTGAGTCGAGATCCAAATTGACTTATGGGCTTGTTGCTGGCGGGGTCCCTTTATGACAAAGATATGAAAGTTTTTAATAAGCCCGTTTCCCAGAGCAAGGGAAGTGAATTTCTCACTGGGGTCTTCAGCGAAAAAACATTTAAGAACCTCTCGTCTCAACAACAGAATTATGAGCAATATTGGCAAATTTGAAGTTGATACCGTGTCATAAACCATCTTCTCTTACTGGAAGATGTTGACAGCGCTATAAAGTCTCTAACTTCACAGCCGGGATGTGGTAAAGGTCTGATCTTGTGTGAAAGTCAGCAGCAACTGTCAGTTAACAAACATACTGAAAATCTCACCAGCTGCATTAGAAGTTTACATGTCTGTGAAGTAGCTCCAAAGTCAGAAAAAGTGCATTTTACTTGAATTTGAATTTGAAAGTTCAATGGATTACATGAAGCTTGACAGGCAGTCTTACGCCTGAAATGACTGATTTTGGGGTCTGAAGATCTATTTTGGGTCGGATCCAGCTGTCGGTGGATCTGCTTCAATTTGGGTCCAAAACCCATGAAGAGCATAAAGCAGGACACTGAAATATGTTACATTTCTGTGGGGATAGAAATGTGATGGAGTAACTTCAGTCATCCACATAGAAAGAGACTTTGGATCAAACTATGAGTCAAACCAACAAAATGAAGTTGATATTGGAACCCTTGAGGTATTTGAATGCACCTTAAGTAATATTTAAAGCTGATTAAACTGTTGTCAGAAACATACGTTATTTGTATTTTTGAGAAAATCAACAGTCACAGATAATAGACAGAGAGAAAGACAACACACCTTCAGTTACACAACCATAGTTTATTACTGATGTCATCACTTACACAGACAAAGGAAGTGTCAGCGATACCTACTGAAAGGCGATCAGCAAATCATACATCAGCAACCAGATGAAAGATTTCATAATCCAGACACTCTGCATACAGCCTACGTCAGTTTTGCGCCGGATATTCATATATCTGATTCAGAAAGGTATTTTTTTTTTATAAGTTATATGTTATATTATTCCACCACTTCATTCTCTTTGGGTTTATTGCTGAACTCATATTTGTGGCTGTGAGTGTAAATGTGGCCGATGGTTGAGGGAGCAGTTCAGCAGTCCTCCAATGTAAATAATTTCTCGCCCTCGCTGTGCTTATTGTATTTTTGATACCGGGTTTAAAACTGAATTAGGTTTCTTTTCCACCTCTATTTTTCTGGTATACTTTTATTAAACTGAAATTTCCTTTGTGCATTATGACACACAGCGTGAGTGACACATTTCTGATGCAATATGATTACTTTTTTTCTCAGAGAAAACCACATTGAATATCTGCTGCTCGGGCCGCACGTTTTCTCCAGTTCATTTACATTTTAACCCGCCCAACCCACGCTCTGTTTTTCATGATGAAACTCACAACCAACTCATAGAAACACAATCACATTTCCCCGTATTCGAGTATTTGCAACCCCGCTCTTGGCCTCGCTCGGCGGCTCGGCTTGCGGCGCACGATGCAGTAGAGAGACAAATCCCCTGTAAAGGACGTATTACTCTATAAATTAACACATAGGCAAGTTCACCATTGTTTTCCACTACAAGCAGTACAATGAAGAAGAATAAAAGGAGATCCTGTTGTGCGGGGATGCTTAATCACGTGTAGTCTTTCCAAAAGGAGTCCTGAATGATCAATAGGTTTGATAGAATCTGCTCTTCTTCTGGGCGCCCGTAGTTATCGACACAGGTTCAAGTAGAGTCATTCAGAGTTTCCCCAGGTTTAATTGCAATCCAGAAGAAAGAAGTCTGTATTTACACAAAGGTCCTTTCGCTTCACTCTCTTCTCTCCTTTCATGGTTATCAAATAGCACAAACGTGGATCCACCTGCAACAGAGAAAATGTAGTTTAAATCAGAAATCTTGGCCGATAAAGTGTTTGAAGAGACGTCATTTACACAGTGAGAGATTTCTATACGAACGCCACCAATGGAGATTAAAACCTCTCATCTATCTTCAAAATGTCTCTGTTCTGTCCATTGTGAGTCACAGGCTGACTCACATATTGGGTTTCTGTAGTCACAGGAACTAATCCCACGGGGAGGAGCTCCTTGCACAGTTTAAGTTAAAATAGAGAGTGTATTTTAAAAGTTCCCTATCATGATGATGATGCACTCGTACACCAGAGACGAGCAGAGGAGTAACTGCGGTAGACGACGACCCACTTTTTAATGTTGCCGTCTGAGCCAACCGCGCGCTTTTGTTTTTGCTCCAGCTCCCAAGAGGAAAACTTGCAGAAATAAGTGTTGTCGACAAGCCGGGTGGGGGCTGGTTTGTGATATCTTTTCATTTAAGTGTTCAAGAAAGAGCTGGATGAAGCAGGATATAATGATAAATGTTGACTTGGGTTTGACTGATAATACTTTGCCACCAACGCTACTGTAACTAAAATCAAATTAGTTTTATATATTGGCCATTTTCCTGCCGAAATACAACAAAATCTACAGTGGTGTCTCTGTCGTGTCCAAGCGACTCCTACTTGTCTACGTTACTGTCTTGAGGAGAACTGGGTCATTCTGAATTGGTGAGAAACAGAGGGAGAGAGAAATGAAAGTGATACATAAAGGATCAACACATTGAAATCAGAGCAAATGGGTCCGACACAGGAGAATAGATGGAGGTCTGTGCTCCGGCCTGCAGAGTCTGAGGTTCTCGCTCCCTTCGTTTGATGGTGTCAAATATTCTGAAGACCTCCATCCTCCTTGAGATTAAATTGCCTGTCATGAAGCCAAACACTCCCAGCTGACTGGCAGCTCCTCCTCTCCACCAACTGTACATGCTGGGAAAAAAAGAGGGGGGCTGAAGCGTGACTCTTGAGGAACGCGCATAACAACCTCCATAACGACGGCGGGTATCGACCGCTGCCATCCGTCAACCCAACTCGGTTTTGATGAACTGAGGGAAACCGCCGCCACCGCCGCCGAACTTGTAAGGCTCCATTATGGATGCTGAACTTTTGATAAGAAGCAGACAGCTTTGACAGCCCGGTTAGATTAATTCACAAATAGGCGGTTTGACACAGAACAGGCAAGAGTGTTACGTAAAATCATCAGTTAAAGAGACAAAACCAAAGCAAAAGAATCCAACAACCCTCAGAACAACACTTGAAGAAGAAACCCAGCGTAATTACACGCTAAGAGTTTCCATAAATTTCGGTAGTGGCGGCATTTGCATACGTTCAAACAGAGAAAAGTGGCCGTCTTTGTGCGAGAGGCCATAAATTCTTCCTCTTACGCAGTCATTTACATTCCACGCTGTCACCGTGATTAATGTGGGACTAATTTGAGAGTAATTCCACGTTGAAAAGACAAAGCGGCGAGCTGCTTTTTTGTCAGTGGAGAGGAAACGTCCTCAGAGATAGATCTGTCCCCGCGTCTCCCTTCTGGAGGATGGGGGGAGGAGGAGGAGGAGGAGGAGGAGGAGGAATCATTAACGGCATTTTTGGAGGGTCTGTCTCCAACCGTGATGGAAAATACTGAAGAAGAACACAAACTCTTTTACTTTCATTTAACCAGAGTCTGACAAGTGCTAATTTAACTGGTAAAGGATTAATTTCCATTTTCCCAAAGTAAGGTTGGCTGAAAGATTTAACACAGCAGGTGCAGGGGCCGGTGTTTGTGTAATTCAGCCGTGTAATTGGCATGCCGCAGTGTCCTCCTCAGCAATATGTTTTGTGCTGTATCTACCACTGCTGCTGGTTTCATGCCACTGCTATTTTTAAGAGCTGTGCCAGGGGAGATTTCTGCGTAAATTCCGCCTGTTATTATCAACGGAAAACAGGAATCAGCCAGA
Organism: Genypterus blacodes; assembly: GCF_046128005.1. Classification (NCBI taxonomy): domain Eukaryota; kingdom Metazoa; phylum Chordata; class Actinopteri; order Ophidiiformes; family Ophidiidae; genus Genypterus; species Genypterus blacodes. Next base: position 4,312,151 of record NW_027466821.1, read on the forward strand.
GATTTCACCACCCGCCATTTGCACAATTTCACAATCACATTAAGTTGGGTGGGTTCTCGTTGGGGGCTTGTTGTTGCCTCAGGAGAAGTTACCAATCGAAACCGGAGTGTTTTGATGCTTTGTGTTCAATTAAATGGCTGTGCAGGTACGTAGAAGAACATAAGCGTAAGAGAGAAAGTGTGCCCAGCATTTATAGGGTCGGTTTGCGTTGTTATGGCAGCAGGACCTGCTTCCAGGGCGAACACATACGTTGTATTACAGGTGAGTAGATTGAGAAGACACTGACAGCAGAGTCGGTATCTTCTGGGGGGGGTTATCAAAGAAAAACAACCTGAAATTGCCTTTTTTCACTCAGTGTGCGCATTGGAGCTGGAGCAATCTAATGTTTGCCTATGAAAGTATTGCAAACACACAAAAATAAGAGCCGTATGATAATAAGAACATAGAAATCTGTATATGTCTTATTTAGGTCTTGCAATCGTGCAAAGACATCAAACTCCCCTCGTGTTCTGTTTCAATATTTGCTTATTTGCCATCCACAGGACTTGAATGCAGTCCCATAAATCTTTTTGTTATGAAGCATCACAGGCTGTTTACTGACATCACCTCATGGGGACGTCTGCGTTCTGACATCTTGAAAGAAAGAATTCAAACTGTTCCCTCTCGCTGGCATTTAGGGCCTGGCGACATGCACACAGAGAGCGCCTCTTCATCAGCAGCAGACTGAACTTACAAACCCATCTCATCTGCGGGATCGCACCCCTCCCCCCCGGTCTTTGCTGCGCCCTGAGCTTTGTTTTATCCAATCGCTCCTTTACCTTTGCTTCCACCTTTAACTCTCGGAGCGACGTTGCATTTTAACTTATGCGTTCGTGACACGGAGGCGCTAGAGGTCGAGGTAGCCGCGGGTTTGTGGGAGTTCACGCCGCACTGTAGTCCCAAAGCTTAGTCAGAGGTGAAGAAGAGAGTGTGAAACTTGTTTTTCTTGTCTTCCGAGTTCAAAGGTGTGAGAGGCAAATCCACTGGGTAATGCTGAGGCGTTGAGTAGGTTGTGTCTCTGTGGATTGTTCCATTGTTTTCACTCCTCTCCTCTCACTCTTTATTGCGTAATTAAACAAGCAGAAATAATAGATTGTGCAGCTTTGTGATGTTTGAATCTAAAGTTAAACACAACAGGAACACAACAAACACACATCACAGTGATAATGTGATGTTGGGATTCAAATAAAAACACCACTGATCACAATTAATAAATAACAGAATGCAGAGTACAATAATTCCACACATATTACATTGAGGTGTGTTTATTACCTGGACTCCCATGTGAAGCATCTGCTGTTACCAAAGCTGGTCTCTGTCTGCTGAAATCTTTCCAGTGGGCCACGTTAGAGGACACAACAAGAAGAAGAAGAAGAAGAACAGCTTTGTTAAGGTGAAAGCAGATATGATCAGATTCAGTTTATCAATAATCAATACAATATCACACATTAATTTGGTTTGATTTGGGGATTTTTGTTGTGATCCGTACAAGGGGAACTATCAGATATGTAAGAAGCGCCATTTTATTGGTTTATAAGAAGTTTATTTGCTTAGTTCCTCAAATTTTGGTTTGTTAGATTTTCCAGAATGTCAAGATGGAGTTTTTCACTAAATACTAAAAAATACCTCCTCCCAAAACATTAGAGAGGCAAGTTCAGTGAGCAACTTTAAGCATCAAATCAAAACGTATTTCACTTTTGCTTTTAACTTTTTTCATCCTTTTGAGTTTTTTTATTCTCGCTTTATATGCTTTTATCTTTTCTACTGAAATTTCCCCTTGAGTCCCTAAAGTTAGAAATCTTGTCACTGTATATGTTTTTAATCTGCTTGTTTTAACTAATATAGTACATTTATGACAGTTGCATATAAAATATCCAATTCCACGATAAACATTTAATATAACATAACTATACTCTTACCTCTGATGGTGACATATTAAGTTAACACATTTATAAAACAACAGCAAATGCTAATAAGAGCACTTTGTCCTTAAAGCAAATCCTACCAAAATCGGATTATTCCCCAAATCTTTTCCAGACATAATCAGCCTTTTGGGGTTTTGTGTCAAATCCCCGGGCCGCTAAATATATATCCCATTTTGAGGTCCCGACAATTCCCTGAATCAATAACCCCAGGCTCCAGGCTCCAGCCTCCAGGCTCCAGGCAGGTGTGGTGCGGGTAGTTTAAATAATTAAGTACGTGGATAGAGGCAGAACAGAAGTCTACGGCTCGTCATAACACAGCAAAGGATACGAGCATCACGTTACAACCTTAAAAGCAAGTAATTGGAGTGAGTAATTGGCCAGTTTGGGTGCTCAAAGTGGCCTGAAAGTGCTAAGGAGACATGGCAGCCCATTGATTAAAGGCCCCTGGGGACCCGGGCAGTGGCTGCAAACATTAGAGCAGACGACTGTAACAGAAGCCACGGCATGTCGTCCTTGAAGAGCCGGAGTGTGTAAGGTCAGGCGCAACAGGTCCGACCATCATTCATCGGTTGGCGAGTCGTACCTTAGTCGTTTTGATCTTGTTCCCCGTGGCACAGCTCCATCCTTTCAGGTCAGGAAGAACTTTGCACTCCTCCCCGTCGAGGCACGGGTGCATCTGACACCACCACTTCTGCTCCACGATCGAGGCTGGCGGAGGCACAGAGGTCAAAGGGCAAATTATAACTCTCGGGCTTTGCCACACATGTACCTTTGCTCTTTTTTTTCTCTCCCTGATTTAAGGATGTAAGAGACGGCACCTCAATTACCATCATATCATCATACATCACATCATATCCACCGTCTCTAACCTTTTTCATGGTGTCTTCCCGTGAGGACAGGACAAGACTCATAGCTCATAGCTCATACACTCACAGCTTTACTGTCTGCTCCCTAAGATGATGCAACAGCACCTTTCAAGGGCAGAAAAATAAATATTATTCCCCTGTTAGGTCCTACCTTGACTTGTGGCTTATGATCATTATCAAAAACATACATGACTTTTCCATAACCCTTGGGGATAATTCACCATTTTCAGCTTAGTCAGTAAATTCATGAGCAGAGAAACGCTGCACAGCATAAATCCAATACAGCCAATGGACAAATTAAAGAAAATCATGATATTAACATTTTGTCAAGCAGCAAAAGCGAAATATTGAAAATACTTTTCTTAATAAGATTCCTAAAACCCATTTGGGAACTATTCCAATGTAAAATATATAATTTACAGGATGAGAAAATTAAAGAATGTAGGACCAAAGTAGAAAAATCCCATTACATGAGAATGTGTTTAAATATCATACATCAGCTACATACCAGCCTTTTTCTCTCATGCTAAAGTACAAAGTACAAATTCACACACTATGCATGAGATCCAGATGAGAACTGATCAAAACTGTGACTCAACCCAGCTTTTAATGAAACATCACGTGATGGAAAATAATCGAGGAACTCGAGCGGCGTTATCATCACAGTTTCCTTCAAGAAAGAGAGAGTATTAAGCCCCTACTACGCCACTGTGCAAGGCATCGTTTAAATGTGGCATATTACACAGAGCATTATCTACATTCCACCAGCATTAGTGTTCTCTGTAATGAAAAGGAGGGTTATTATGAGCCACATATAATGCCACGGCTTCAGTAGAGTACATCACACGGAATGGATACTTTACGACATGAGGGAATCAATTTGGATCACGTCGCTCTGGTGATAGCGGCGGCGTGGTGTAAAAAGTGCACCAGGTCAACAGCGAGCAGATGGAGGTTGTGTAACGACGACTATTAAAACGCGACAAAGGTTTCTGCTGAAATGAAAATGGGGGTATTGATAACCAAACATACATAAAAATGCATGAGGTGCGTTTCAGTGAACGCTAATGATGCTTTAAAAACACTGAGGAAGGAGATGAAGAAGGGCTGCATCAGCTACATCATGTCTGACTCATGGGTAGGACCTGATGAAGATGGCCTGGGAGCCATATTCATTACCCTCCTACATGGTGGAGGAGGCTTTAGGACCACTCTGTTGCCCCACATCCGCAACACTGCGGCCAGTGCTGAGGCTGGAGACGGACGGGCAGCCACACCAGGAGGCCGCACATCTGCAAAAGGTGATTTCACAGCTAAACTTCTGAGCTAAATTAGGAAGTACTTTACCCAGAACTGTCAGGAGTCGTTCACTGAATTTCCTTGCTCAAATTCCCAGCATGTTTCGACACATCCAACCAAGTGGCGTCCAGGTGATTAGGTACAGTCGTGCAATCAGCCACTTGACTACAGCCTTAAAAAAGACCAACATTTGGGCCCAATTGGCACCTCAGTGTATCAAACCTCTATAAAGTCACTTTGAAGCACATTTTTCAGAACCTTGCGAAAAAATCATTTTCTGTGACTTCATCCTGTACATTACTAATTCAAATGTATTCAGGTTTTCTCAGATGTCTGGAGGCCCATTTATCTTCATATAAAGAGGAGATTGTCTCACACAGAGAGTGGAACTAAAGCTAATCCCTGGTTGCAGAAGAAAGAATAATTAAAAGGTTAAGTCCTGATCATTTTTTTCTGGATCACCCGTGGAGCTTTAAACCGCAGCCAGTGGCTCACTGCTCTAATTTGCAGAAAATGTCAATACTAAAATGTCATGGAATAGGTCAAACACGACTGGGTCCAGACTATAGCCAGAAAGACTCACCTTTCAGAACGAAGTGAAGTGGCCATTTCTGCCAAGTCGGTGAGGTCGGACACATTAGCATGCTAAGAGACGTTCAGGGTCATTGACTTTACAGCCTTCAGCAGTCATTCAGAGGTGATTAAGAGAAATCCTTCAGCTTCAGCTCTTTGTCAAGACCACACAAAAAACCCACTGCTTGCAAGAGCTTGTTTAAAGTACTTCAGGTGCTAGTTCATGTATTGTATATCCATTTATGTGGTGGAAAAACTCACAAATCCAGTCTGATCCAGATCTAGTCTGGATAATATGTGCAGCAATGATGAATTTACTGTAATAAAAAACTGCTATTTCTAATTTCACTTCTCCCACTTCTACTGCTAATGCTGAAAAACGTATTCTACTAAAACGTCTGCACCAATTAATGCTACTATTCCTCATATGCTTATGCCACTACAAGTATAAAACAATTCATGGCATCTTTAAAACTACAGTAAGCTACTGAACAACGGTACACCATGATAAACTTATTAGGTCGTCCTTAATATTGTTTATAACCGATATATCCTAAAATTCCTCAATGCTGCAGGTACAATAACCAATGATCCCATCTGCTCCCCTAACCCTATTTTAAAGATGAATATTAAACACCAGGTCTTCCCCAAAAACCATGTTTTTGTTGTAAAACTGAGTTCGCTCTGAGTGCCAATGCCAAGCTAAATAAACAGCATGTAACTCTGAGTGGCTGTTTTTGTGACATTTGCAATCACAAATATAATCCATTAGATTTATCAGGATCAAAAATCTAATCTGATTGCTTTCAGTGCTTGTTTACATCCATAATCCACAGTGACAGTTTTAAAGGAAAGCTCATTCAAATTTCAACAGAAACCAAATGCTGCCATCACCTCGCCATGCCAAATGATGTTTGTGATGATGTTGTGTTGACGTTTAATCATTTTAAATAACCAGGTCGCACAACTGTTTTACTACGTCTCCCCTGACAGTGTAGAAGCACTTCCACTTAAGCAAGGTATATGGGTGTGTGTGTTTGTGTGTGTGTGTGTGTGTGTGTGTGTGTGTGTGTGTGTGTGTGTGTGTGTGTGTGTGTGTGGTTGGAGACTTTGATGATCTCAGCAAAACCAATTCCTTAAGATTTGTGGAAAGGAGTATCAGCAAAAAGAAATGACACATGGGGATGATAGCGCATGAAATATTCAGCTGGAACGTACCATCTACGCACGATGGGGCGGCTCTGGTGGTACCGGCCACTTGCCCAGGAAAGCAGGAGCACTTCACAGTTTGTGACCTCTCCTCGATTTTGTTCTTATTGCAGCAGCGATGCAGGGCCACGACCTCGCAGGTTCCCGTCCGGACCTGGTGCGCTGTCAGACAGAGGGAAAGATCAGTGAGGGGGCGGGGGGGTTTTGTAACATGCACCCATGCAAGTCCAGTGACGGTCATTAACCCCATCCACACAGACACGCTTGGCACACACTGCAGGCCTTGGATTGAATCCCTTAAGAATTTCCCTCTCAGGCCTCAGCTGCCTGCTCTGTATCTCTGTCATCTGTCTCAATAATGGACAAAATTACTACAGGAAGCAGACTTCCAACTCTCTTTAAGGGGCCCTGTTATCATATAAGGTTCATTCTTCCTCTCTGTTTATACCAAATTTTAAAGTTAGACGTTTATTTATTGTCTCATATAGATATTTAGGTATACTATGCTTATATTTGGTAAAATATTCAGACCACATGTAAATCCCCGTCAAAAAGAAATTAGGTTTTCAGAAGAATCTAAAATAAAGTTTGTATGCATGCACAAAATAAGTTTGCAAATTCGGGAACCACTAAAGAGTTTAAGAGGTACGACCAGCGGAATTTCCCTCGTATCTACAACTCTCACAGGAGGATAAATTGTAAATTATTTTTCGCATGTTGGCCAAGAGAATAAATTTGATTCCAGAAGTGATATCAGAAAGTCAAATATCAAAATCAATAACTCAACAAAAATCTAGTTTTAGCGGTCACAACCTCTCAACTTGTGTATCATAAACCTCACCTGCCTGGGCTTTCCTATACCAGTATGTTATAATAACGTAGTTAGCTGTAAATGATGCATGATGGGAGAAAAGCTTGCTCAGCTTACTCAATAATGCATATCCATGCGGCCCAAAAAATTCCATGCACCCGGATGTCATTGTAGAATTCAAGGTCTTTCATTTGAATTTGAGGGAATGACATATTTTCACTATGGGGCATAAAATAAAGCTGCATTTATTATAGGGTTTATTATTTACACAGTGCTGCAGTTTGCTTCTTTATTCTTGTATAAAGTCATATCCTGGAACATTTCTTTTGTTGTGAAAATAAAATTGAAAATACTATCAACCATCACCTGACATAACTCCCTTTAAATTAACATACTTAGTTTCCAAAAGGCAAAATTCAGGGGTCAAAAAAACCTTCTGCAGATCATAAAGTATATACACAACAATCGGTAAATGGGAGAATGTGATCTGGATTCTTATCTCCTCGTGCTGTCTGGATTCCGGTTGTTGGACACAGGACACAGGAGAGATTTTAGCTTTGACTCAAACTCCAATTCTTAAAGTCAGATTGACAAACCCCGGATTTGGGAACATGTGGTGTCCTAAGTGAAGTGTGGTACAGACCCTTGGTATTAACAGCTCTATGAGGAGGGAGAGGGGAGGGGAGAGGGGGTAACCAGCATTATACTGTACCTGTGGAAAACATCACTTGGAACATCATTATTATCCTGAGCTCTGAATGTGAAAATATCATGAAAAAATAAGGAACCTTTAAATAAATAATAACCGGAGCGTGATAAGGTAATGATTGGAAGCGATACCATTTCAGATTTCCCACATCCAGCAGCCTTTTAAAAATTTCAGCTATGCGAAGGAGGAAAATGCAGCGCTGCAGTATTTGGAGCCAATTTCCAGATCACGCTCCATTGTCTGAATTATTTAGAGCTGGCGCTGCTCCGTTCTCTTTTAATTGCATGTGACATTTTCATGAGGTGTCCTTCTGCACGGAAACTCGGCGCTGCTGTGGTAAACACTACATTTAAATGACTGCGTGGAACTGTAGCGCTGCTGCAGCTCCGGCAACTTGAATTAATTATATTTCCCTTTCGGTTGTGTTGTGACGGCGCTGCAACGCTTCCCGGCAGCTGTAACAAACAACTACTGAGATAAGCAGTGATGGAAACGGAGCCTGACAAAGATCTTCAACGACAGCCGAGAATCACAGCGTCTCTAGGGTGCACATGTTGCTGATTTACAGTATTTATCTCATTTGGCATGTGGAACTAAAGGAACATGACAGAAACTTGGGAAAATAATTAGGAATTGTCTATTTTTGCCTTATGTTTATGATTGTTAAGGATGTGCAAGTGACTTATATCATTATAAAGTGGATATTTTATATTGACAGCTTTGTGTCAATCATTGCTTGTAGGGCGAAGAGACAGTCCTGATTTCACTCAGTGGGCACAGCGGTGTACAAGGGAGAGGAGAGGTTTTTTGCACTTTAAATCAATTAAATCTGCATCATCCCCTTTAAAAGAAAGGCCAAAGGTCACAGAGGTTAGATAAGTCCTGGTTATAATGTCAGTTTTAGTATCAAAGTTGGGAGTTGAACCAGCGCCCCACTTTTTGTTTCCGTTGTGCTATTTCAAAGTCAAAGCGCTCCTTGTTTTGAGTCATGTGTTCTCTGCCACACACTTCTTCGTGCAGAGCTTGTTATTTAAAATTTATGACGTTGTACTTGGATTTATCAAACTTTGAAAGACACAGTTCTGCAAAACACAGCAGCAGCAGCGAGTGTGAGTGTGTGTGTCTGAGTGTGTGTATGTGTGTGTGTGTGTGTGTGTGTGTGTGTGTGTGTGTGTGTGTGTGTGTGTGTGTTTCTCCCGGCCGGGGGGACGCAGTGTGTCCAGCAGCCGGCACTGCGGGGCGTAAAGCTGGACTCTGGCTTGGCAGGACAGTCCGGCCCCCCTGTGGAATGCTTTTCTCTGCACACTGGCAGTGGAAGCTGAGTCGGCATCCAGCTTGGGCTCGAAACCCAACCAGAGGAACCGTGTCCTCCCCGAGCTAACCACGTCCTTTACACACACATCACAGGACGCTTCTCTACCATTCATCTGAGCGGCTCGCCTCACTCACTGTCTGGGTTTCACATTTGTCTTGTTTTGGGGTCGACAGTGATGAAGCTTCCTCCTGACTTACCTGCATTATTTTGATGAATGAGTAAAGACAGGAGGGAGCGTTTGAGCCCATAATTCAAATGGAACTTGAACCCTTCTCTGTGTGGTTTTAGTATTTTTTTAAGGAACATACACACATTTCCATGCTCATATATTACATTTCGGGCTTAATTTGGAAGCATTTGCGGCGATTTCATGTTCGAAAAGTGTCACAATGTAACAGAAACAAGGGAGTATACTAAAACTAAGCAACTCAAAAACTAAAGAAATGTATTGCCACTAATAGTTGGTGTTTTGTGTTTGTTCCATGCTGTTCCATGTTTGGATTGACACATTTTTGACTGACTGACTGACTCAATGCAACGCGAATAAAAGGCGATATTCACCTGACTTGACCTCACACCCCAAACCAGGAGGTGTGTTACCTCGTGGAAAACATTCATGGATGCAATTCATTCCTTTGTGACGTGATGCCACCTCGAGGGTTTCTCTCTTGCCAAATCTGCTCTTATGTCAGCTCCCTATCGAAGAGCCGATATGTGTATATGACAGAGAGAGAGAGAGAGAGAGAGAGAGAGAGAGAGAGAGAGAGAGAGAGAGAGAGAGAGAGGGAGTCAAATCATCGCCTCTGGCAAAACAAGTACTGAATAAATTGAAGATATCACAGGGAATAAAACTGTGTACTTTCCTATTTTAGTACAGTTGGTACTTAGCATTCTGGCGTTCCAAAAATGGAACAGAGGGTGAACAGGTTTTCCACACTGTCGTTAAATTAGTTTAAACTAGTGATTGGAAAAGTAATAAGAGCTGAATAGAGAAATCTCAAAGCTCATTCTAAGATATGATTTATTATTTCATTATGATTTCTCTTTCGAGGTATTTTCAGATTTGCCGCCTTGTTATTAATTTATACAAACATTCTTATTCAGCTCCATCCCCAAAGCTCTGTGGATGGAGCTGAAGTACGCAGATTTGGAGGAGTTATTCCCTAACTGGCAACCTGAAAGAGTTATTTTCTGTAAAGAAGAAATGTGTGATGTTTGCGCTTTGATAGCATTTTGTCAGCAGATCGTGTGTAAATATGAAAACAAACCGGGTGAATCAAAATGTGTGAGTTTTCCACATCGTGCGAGCCAAAGCATCAATCACCGTGCCAACGTTTCCTGACTTGCTTAATCAGAGCATATTTCAGCGCCGCGACAGAAACACAGGAAGGAAATCTTTTCTCGTTTTGAGTTTTAGCTCCAAATTCCACAAACAAACCCACCGGGGGCCGCACGCTTCTCCAACAAGGCGTATCGCACACATATTTGATCCACAAACAGCAGTGAATAAAACATAGGTAAGGTAAATCCGTATGTTCAACATAAGGCCTCCTTTTGTTATCTACCCCGGAGAAAAGCACTGCAGTCGACATCGTCCAAATTTATGGTCTCATTTTATCCTCCATCCATAAAACATTTAGATGACTTTTTAAAGGCTAATCACCATAAAATTGCCCATGGAGAATGATTAATTTTGGCACTTTTTACCTGTTTTGCCCTCATGTAAATGGACAATTAGTGTAGTTTTACTGCCTCACAGGACAAAATGGCCATTATATATCTGCCTGTGGCCGACAGGCTCGTTGATCCATACCAATGAGATTCCTTAGCCAGGAGCAAATCCTCATTCCCAAGCCAAAACTCTGCCTTTGAAACCAAAAATCTAATTTAAAGATGCATGGAGTGTATTACAAGATATTAGAGGAGACATTTTGGGATGTAATTTCTTCCATCAATTACGCCCCGCGCCATATCCTCCTCCTCTCTACTTGTTTTAAAGTGCTCTTATCTTGAAGTAAAATATCACCTCGTCCTATAATAGCAGTTTTTTCCTCCTCTCAGCACTAATTTCTTTTCTGTGCACTTCTCCGTTAGATGTTAGAGGCAACAGGGACAGTGAGAATAAGATAAGTGTTGACTGAAGCAGGAAAATGACAAATCCGAAACCAAGAACACAGTTGATCAACATTGGCGCTTCCTCTCAGACAGTATTGATTGCCGATTGCTTGATCTTTGACATTTCAGTGTTATTTCAGTTTTCTGGAACCTTCAGTAATTCTTTCATGCCGTCAAGTCACACTGATCCAAGTTGAAACCTTGCTGCAGAACTGTCCTGCACACAGAGTGAAAACAGGTACTGTCTATTTAAAGCATAGGGGAGAGGTTAATGCATCATCAGCTGATGATAGCAAGGACAACAAGTATATTTCCCTTTGAAATGCACTGCATTAGAAGCTTGGTACAAGCATCTGACAGCTGTACCTAAGTACCTTTCACCTCTGGACGTGGAAGTTGTTTCTCTAAACACTTTGAAAGATGTTGTATCCATGCTTTTTAAACAGCGTCGCTTTTAGTTAAAATCTGACAAACTCCCTCTGTGCAGGAGCGGAGCGGAATGATTCTATTTGTGACGCTTTCATAAGTCAGAGGAGACAGAGTGCGACTGCAAATGATGCTTATACTTCACAAAGCCGTTATGGATGATAATTACTTGTTTGCAGCCAAGTATTGACTCCAATACAGCAAAATCATATATTACAACAAGTAGAGTGTTTAGATAGAGAAACTCACATACAACCAATTTGCTGAATTCTTGTCTTTTTTTTAGGACGATGAGGACGCATTTTGTCTGAAACGGACATAATTACAAATTCGGAGTGCGGTGGTGCATCAGGAGAAATACTACACATATGAATTGATAGTTATGGTTAACATGGGGATCAGCACGTGCAGTGTCTCTTACGGTAAGTTACTGTGCTCCCAAGGGTGCCGACAGCAGTTTGCCTTCTTTGATAAGGTGCCTCTAAATGCAACGTATAAGTCAGTTTTATTACAAAGTGCAGAAAGTGCAAAGGGTTGTACAGAGCAAGTCGCAAATTCAAAGGCATATGACGGAATATATATGTCAGATACCGAGGTCACAGTAAATAAGGTTCCAAGGGTTTTATTCCACTGAGGGCCGAGTTCCTATGCAACCTGTGGGCGTTATTCTCCTGCTGCCAGAACTGAAATTTAAAGCTGTAATGTGTCTTTAGGACTCAGAGCAGATAAGATTAGACAAGAGGTCCTAACCCCCACGTTCCTGCCAATTCATTTAAGAGGAAATTGTTGACGAAGAACTGGAGAATGTTTATTTTCAGTATCATGTAAATGCACATATTTATTTTCATGATTTTCGGTTCATTCACATCAAAGCGAGGTCACGGATATTGATTTTGTGTCTGTTGTAGCATTCTGGAGATATTTGGTGAACAACTTTGAATGGTTTATAGACAAGGTTATATTTGACATTGACTATGCATACAAACGGCTTATTGTCCATCATTTAAATATGTCCTCTAGGGGGCGATGTGATGGCTAGAACAGAAATCCTCCCTGGCTAAAAATTGCTTTCTGGGCTTTAATTGTTGAAGAAAGACAGCAACAAAATTGAGTACATCAGCATTTAACTTATGGTGCATGAGCTTGTGATAAAGGAGATGATACGTGAGATTTCAGACGGCACAATCTACCCGTCAAACGAAACTGAACCAATGTTTCAGCATAATTGCCCACCTGTAATCACAGAGATGCCTCGCCGCGGAAAATGCGTCGGAGTGAAACAACGACAGGCGAAAATACAAGGCTGTGAAAGCCAAGGCGACGTTTCAAAGGGATCCATTTCAACGGCCGGTAATTAAAATGAATCAGACGAACATTTGAACCGCGCTTTTTGGAACTGAAACCTGACAAACTCTGTCTGTTCTGCCTATATCACGGTCAATTAGGAACAAACACACAGGTGGAACAAGATGTCAAATGAAGCTTATAAAAGTTTGTGTCGTAACAAAGGATAGACGGTTATGTGAGATGCTCAACTGTCAAGAGACAAGAGAAAGAAAATACCATTTAACAGTAAAACAAAACGATTTGGCAGGCACAATTGAAAAGGAACTTGTGCTGCTTTGTCTTGGAAAGTTGTAGTTTTTGTGCTCCACGGAAAATTATATTTTCTTCATTTCCGGGCACGTTTCTGGATTCCTCTCATCGCTTGGAATATAACAGATTTGGAGCAGAAGAAATATCACCCGAGGGAAATCAGGGTCTGTGCCGGCTATCAGGGAGACGCTGAAGATTATTCTGATCCACTTCCTGCCTGAAATGCAATCAGCGCCTCGCGTCGGGACTGCTGTCAATCAAAAGCCACACACTTTAAAACACCAGGCGTCCATCTAATTGGTGGACAAAACTAAGAGAAGTATACATTTTCCATCGCAACCCATATGGACATCTCTATGGTCCACCCGCAGCATCGCTGAACACACCAATTACCTGAGGCTGCATATTGTCAGTGGGACTCCAAGAGGTGAAACATGTGGGTTGGCCTCCACTTGTAATGTTGCTGAGTTGCCATAATTGATCTCCATGGGTTTACTAGTGACAACCCCACAACACTTTTAATGAGGCAAGAGGAGACGAGTTTGACTCCTTTCAAAATAGCTGTTTCAATCCAATTACATCCCCATTTACCACTGTGGCATTTTGGACGTGCTGCTGTGAAGTGATATATTCCCCTCCAAACCTTTCACAGAGGAGATAACAGCCACTGTACACCTCTGCTGCTAAAAGGTGCTCCTGCTACCAATCATTGGCATTTGGACAGAGCCGAGCGTTCACTCAAAGGTGTCCACTCGCTTGTTTCTGCCTCCTGATTGCCCTGTCCGATTTAATTCCGCGTCAACCTCTTATTATCCCACTAAGTATACTACCACGTACAATACAAATATAAGGTTTATTCCTTTGAAGTTACAGTTAGTCAAACAAAAAGTTGAGTTTAGTTGTTGTGAGCGGTTTTGTCAATTTATGTGTAAATTGAGTCTTTTCTCCTAAAGTTGCAGTGAGTTTTTGCACTAAAATCCATACAAAGTCTCAACCACAGCAGGACATAAACATTGGAAGGTGGGCATCAAAAATAAATCAATACATCCAGCTGAAAAATTGTTAAGAGGTGTCCAACCCTGTTGTGAACAAGATGGCCAGAATGATGCTGGTTTGCTTCCCATGTATAATGGTGTGTGTGAGTGGTGCCAATGCCAATTTGTTTGTGAACCAACCGTTAAGAATTCAAGTAGACGGCACAAACACAGGAGTGAAAACCCCCAGACAGTCATTTACTCTTTTGTAATTGAACACAACAGTGCAGTTAAGCGACAGGACCTTTCACGTTCCTTCTCAAACATTTCCTCCTACATCATGACAGACATAGACAAGAGGACAAATTTTAGCATTTCCTGGTCCTCTTTCCCTTGTTTTATACAGATAAGTTCTCCTTGACAAGATAATATAAAACACACAGCTGCAGATCAATAATGTGGATTCAATCAGGCAACAGACAAACTAAGCAGCTAGATAAATAATGCTCCTAAGCCAATATGTGACTCGGCCATGGATTGCATACTATTAAAAGCCAACTTAAGAACATCTCTGCATGGATGGAGTGATGCTAAAAGTGTTAATCTTAAAGATGTTGGTTTTGTTGTAAAGTACCCACCTGTGGAGGCTTCTGCTGGCGCGCTCATCTCCCAGACACTGATCATAAACACCATTAGTAGTAGAGCCCCTTTGCTGCTTCTGATTGCTTGTGTGTATCGCTCGCTCATCCTGGCACAAAGAAAGAGGAGTGTTACTATGAGCCGTGATCGACTTGATTCATCGCTGGAGCTGTCGGAATTAATTTCATGTTTGTCAGATGTGGAGAAGTGTTCATTAAAAAAGAGACATATTTAACACTTTGACAACAGCAATCATCACATTAGTTCCAAGACAGAATAAATCTGTATTTTAAGCTCCATTTATACCTTCGAGACATGTCAGCTGGATAAGGAAAGAAAGATGTTAATGCAAATGGAAACCACACAGCTAGGAGACATTTGCAAGAAAAAAAAAGCCAAAAGTTGAAAAACATCACCCAGCTTCATCTTTCTGTTTGTTGTTGTTGGTGATCAATGAGTATTGACCACTAGTTGGCAGAATTAAGTGTTGATTGAAAACGCTTAAAGGTGGTAAAGGTGCCTTAACTGTGTGAATCGCCAGATCAGACTTGGAGGACAAACAGCACAGAGAGGGCGCTGATCTTCTCTTAATGTCCAAGAAAAGGTATCGACTGTTCCTCCTCTCAGCCCTAAACATGAACTGAAGCTGCGATGGCGCCCCGCGAGAATGCTCACCCTCTCTTTGACTCTACGGCAGGAGCGTGAACAGAAGGTGAAGACCCTCTGCTGCCCCGGCAGGCTTCCATAAGCCTCTTCTTGATTCGTGCGGCGGGGCGGACGAGAGAGCAGGCCGCTCAGTCAAATCCACGTCCCTCCACAGTGCCTTCAACCTGCACTCCCTCTCCTTAATGAAGTGTGCTGGAGCTGCAAAAACCATCTGGCGCGCATGTTATCATTGACAGACAACGATCAAATTTCAAATGGGATGCAGGAGCGGTACGGTAATTACTGGAAGAGGCACGGTATCGTATGCCGCGGGCGTACACTGTTACAAGCTGCGTTTACGCCTTATTTACCGCCTCCCGCCTCTTATCTGCCTGCCTCATTGACATATAGATTGGCTAAACCTCATTGGGGTTCTCGGATTATTCATGTAATTAAGTTTATTTTGGCAAACAGCATATGACCTTTTGCGGAGATGATCTTTTTACACCTCTAAGTGTCACGTAGGCATTATGAGCCAGGG
Source organism: Genypterus blacodes (assembly GCF_046128005.1). Classification (NCBI taxonomy): domain Eukaryota; kingdom Metazoa; phylum Chordata; class Actinopteri; order Ophidiiformes; family Ophidiidae; genus Genypterus; species Genypterus blacodes. Next base: position 4,327,833 of record NW_027466821.1, read on the forward strand.
CTGAAAATAGCCGTTGCAATAACAAAGAGGGACGTTTGACGTGTACACCCACAGCCGGACGACTGTCATTGTGACATTCAAGCGATGGAACTGATTTTGTGTCCTCTTTACCCCCAAACTGCCTCGTCTGCTACAATAAGAAATCCCCTCCATTTCCCTTAATGCCTCTCAACACGCAGGAAGTGTCAAACATGTTCATATTTTATTTTACTACTATAATGCTTTATTTCATAATGAAGCAATATTTCAAGCACAATATCAGAAAATGCAGTATTAAAGTCATCATTTCAACAATTTGTGGTGTGTGGTTATTTATATATTTACATTTCAAGAAAATAGGCATAATTTGTGGAAATAATAACTTTATTTTACAAAAATAAATCTAGTATGAGATCATTTGACTAAAAAGTTAAAGAGAATAAATGTCATAAATATGATATATATTGTGATAATGACTACAAAATGCAACAAAAATGATTGCTATATTTGAGAATAAAGTTTTAACTGGATTAGGAAATAGTCATTATACAGTACTATGAGAGTAAAGGACAAATGTTAAGAGAAAATATAACGTAATTTTATTTCTAATGGGTGCCCCCCTTTTTCTTCTCTTTAATGATCCTTACCAAATGGCAGAAAATTCCACAGAGGCTTTATTCAGCTCCAACACATTTAAAAGAGAATTTGAGTTGGTTGTGTGAGATATGTTCGATATCACTGCGGCGTAATAGTGGGGTTTATGTTAGCCTTGTTGTGTGTATTACAGCACTGCAGTGCTGATGTTCACCTTCATTGAGGTGGATTTATAGCCAACAGTTAGCCAATGGGTTTGATATAATAGCAGCCAGTCAATGCAGCTGTGTAATTCACAGCAGTGTGCGTGTGAAAAGGGTCAGTGGTGACAGAGCGTACGGCACAGAGCTACAGCATCATTTGTTGGGTGCTGTCTAAGGGTGCAATTCTATAAATGACATCTCATTGTCCCTGAATGTGCTATGTAGCTATTTGTGCCTGGACGTGCTCGGCAGAGCGAATCACTGATGATTTGTTACAGTTTGAGGCCATTTTACATCTTGACCTTGGTTTGCAGGTTTCTTTAGGGACAAAGACTCAGAAATGCTTCAAGCTTCCTGAAACGTTTACATTTCAGCAAATTATCAGCTCTTAAGAACTACTCTTCCTCCCCATTTAATGTTCAAAACACTCAAAAAGAAGTGAAGCATTTTACATTTCTCAGATAATAAAGTTTACTGAATAATAGTGCAAATGAGAGTCCAATAAGGAATCTTGGTACAGAGGTTGGATTTTAATGAAAATATAAAATGGAGGTATGACAGGAATGTGTCTCAGCATAGTTTTTCTGCCAACTAGTGGTCAAAAATTGAATAAAGCTTATTCAAACGTCACCAGAACGTACAAGGCTTTTTCTCCATTCAGTCACTGATGTATATTTGCAATTCTTACAAATCACAAAGATCTCACAATTTCTGCCTTAGGGGTTTCATTTTTCAGGACTTCGGAGCATTCCAGTGTGTTTTTAGCATTCAAATTGCCAATTGCAACATTTTTGAGATTTTACATTGCAGATAAAAAACTAACAAAGTGTGTTTTGGAGGATGGAAAAAAGTCACACTTATTCAGAAAGTGTATACAGTAAACGGGAGGTCTAATTGTGCATTTTACTGTGACAACGCTTCATGTATAATGCATGTCTTTTGTCACAGAAATTGCCCTGAGGTGAAAACGCATAATGCATGCCGATGATTGCCATAAGCATGACACAAGAAGCAAATAACAAAAATGCAAAAACAAACAGAAATAAACTTATGCTTCAATGAAATCTGTAATTATTCCCTGATTGTCATTCTCCCTTTTGCCAGTGTTTCCATCTGCACTTGAGGACACTTTCACACTCAAATGAACTCCTTTATTAGGGAATAATACATATTTCTTGCACTCGTACCACCTCAGCAGTTCAGCTGGATCTCGTGGAGATTGGACTTTTATCCCTTTGTTACGAGTCGGCTCTGTTGTTGGGCGTATAAGCCTGCGGTGTAGATCATTGGCTTCCCTTTCAAGAGTACAAAGTGAATTTGTTTAAAACTGAATGAAGCAATAAATCCCCTTCCTCTTGCTCCGCGACTTTGATCATCTCAGCCATTTCCTCCCTCCCTCCCTATGAAACAAATTGAATGGCAACAGACCAATGAGTCTGGTTTTTAAAAGACTGCACTTGAGGCCTGACCTTGGCGAGCGGACACACTTTCTACAGAGAGCGTTCACGTCCAAACGACTCCTACACACACACGCACACACACGCTCTCTCACACAGAGAGAGACAAAAATAACTTAACAACCACAGCAAATTCCTTTCCACAGCGATTCAAACAAAAGTAATAGAGGCATTTGCATACTGCAGTCATGCTGTCAGCATTAACTCAACCACAGTTATTTCAATACACCTCTGCAAGAACGCTGCATAAATTAAAAGCAAAGCTAATTACATTCCGTTTGTTATGATTGTAAATTAATAATGCAAAACAGTCAAAGCATACATTAAATCAACATTACCAGGAATTAAAGTGTTTCGTATGAGCACCATCAGTGGCACTGGATGAATAAATTGAATCAAAACAGGTGAAATCTATGGAAATTCTGTTATTGTGACAAATCATACACAAATGAGGTGTGTTTATTACTGGCCAAGCATACACAATATATACCTGGAGCCATTACCTCATCATCATCATCGTTTCATTCTGCGCCGACTGCAACTCTTTCTCAGACATATAGCACCGAGCTTCCCCGGCACGCTCGCCCAAGTTGTATTTAGACATAATTAGCTAAAATACATTTCCATAATGATTTTCCCTGTGACACGGACACACTTGGCTGGTAGCAGATCGTCTGCAAATCCCACGTTTGTATGCACGGGCAGGTGAGGGCTTAAGGAGGCTTCGATTTGATGAAGATTCTGTACTGTACGTTTTCTTTGGGAGGTAAAGCCAAAATCACAGGCAGGTAAAGGACATTTCAATTCAACACGAGTTTAAATTAACACCAACAGCTTTTCAAACGGCAACGATGACGTGTGTTTGAGTGAGCGCCTCAGCCATCTCTCTGGGTTCCCACGCCTGCACACCTGTTCCTGATTTGCCAATTAAGGCTCGTTAGCTCTTCATTTGCAGCCATTTTCCCAGTTTTGTAGAGCATGTTCCTGTTTTCTACCTTCTTTTAGACAAAGATACAATATTTTGATGCGTTTAAAACTTTGATTACACTGCAGTTAAGACCTTTAAATTTGAATCTGAGTAACAGACTGAAAGATTACAAATAAATCATTTTATTGAGGCGTGTAAACCTCTGAAACAGTCGTCTCGCCTCACACTGTGATAACAACTGTGTTTTTATGTCACATAACAGAGGAACAAAGCTGAACCGCCCCTTGAAAATCGAGCGGCGCCTCTGGATCTCAGACACTGACCTCCTTTCCGCGCTGTCGTCCCATTTGTGTCACTTATTGTCGTACTCTTGATGGGCTCGCGCATACAAAGCCACAATACTTTTCATTAGACTCCTATCGACCTTGGCCTATAAATAGAAAAATGCTGATTTCAAAGGAGAGAGAGAGAGAGCTCCCTCTCACACATGCACGCTGAGGGAAGAGAAGTGCAGATATTTATGATAATCAACATGATTAGTTCATAAAAAAAAGTTTTGACACTTTATTGATCTCCATGGGGAAATAAGTTGTCTGCATTTGACCCTGTCATGCTGTTAGGAGCAGCGGGGGGCCGCCCAGCACGGACACAGACGAGTCCAGCTTTATACAGCCTAGTGCCACGGTCAAGGGCAACACACACACGAGCATGAAAACGCCACACGGAAATTCAAACCCACAACCAAAATGCTCTCGGAAATTCTATTACGGTAACAAATACGCCGTGTAAACTCGATAACTAGATTGAAATCAGGCTGAATCAATGTGGGCTTGATCTGACTCTGTAAGAGTGTAAATCAATTAGCTTGATTACAACAATCACCACGTTTCCTCTCCCTCATACTTCAGTCAAGCAACATGTCACTAATACACAGCAAATTACAGAATCCTATAAAGTCCCTGCATGCATAGGTTTTAGTGTCTTAATCATTAACTGTATTTCTTGTTTCAATTTACAAAGGACTTATACATTTTGCATAAATATCGTACAGAGCGACATTAACATCAATCATATTGTAGATTCGCCTCCATACCAGAACAGATTTTTCTAGTGGTCGACTAAATTGGTCACATGTCCTCGCTTGTGGGAAGATGCTGCCTTCAAATGCTCAACAAAAGTGTGTAATTCAGGATAACAGAGAGGGGAGACAGCGTCACTAAAGTCTAAGAAGCTGGACTTCCACTCTGAGGCTGTGCAGCTGGATTCGATGCAGGGATTACTCCCCTCCATTCTTTCACTCTATCCATCACTCCCTCTCTCTCTCACTCGCTCTCTCTTCACTTGGACCGTGACAGAATCTGTCACCTCGGACGGCTGCCGCACAACGATTGCTCGTTCTCTTAAATAAAAAAAAAACCCAACAACAACCCTGCAGATGTTCCCTTATGACAGTTTTCACCCCTGTCACTCCAAAACAAGGGAGCGGGCGTTCGCTCTCAGTCTCACGCCTTGCGCAGCATCTGCCACAAATCCTGCTCGGTTCACGTCGCAAACAAGACGTGACAGCTGTCACAACCGTGTTGGAGTTAATGTATGAACGAAGGGCAAAGAAAAAAAGCCATCCTTTCTTTAGCAGAGGCTGCTGATAATCAAATCATTGTACTGTACAGCAGCCTGCAGCAACATCAAGGACAAGCACTGTACTCCAATAACATTCTGAAGTACTTTTTTGATGAGTAGCAACCTCAGTTACAACACCTCTGTTACTTGATGATTCAAAGCGTGACAGGTCCCTAAATGAAATGTTCATCTTGCATCTCCGATGTGAACAAACAATTTTGGAATATATTCAAATATTTTCATTATTCCAAACTCTCCAGATTTGGAGAGGTTTTTGATGTAACAGAGAGATATAACTTCTCTCATTGTCAAATACTCAAACGCAGAGGAATTACTGGCAATTTCAAATGGAATTTGTTGTTGGAATGTCTTCATTTCACACTGGAACTAATCATTGTACTTTGAGACTGCAAGCTACATACAACAAAAGCTGCTCCTATAGCTTTATGGGACGCACCTATAAGGTATAGTGGTTCCTAATTGAGTTCTGATCTTTACATCTGCGTCAAATATGAATCTCATGCACACTTCAGAAGCTTCCCACATTTTTTTATCATTGACATTGATTGTATCGCATCATTTCGGAGGCATATTTGAGGGCTGATTGACCGGATTGATCTGGTGAACAGATCCTCGGCGAGAAGCAAATCTCAGCGTTGTTACCTGACACTGATGCTGAGTGCCCTTTTGGAGAGTTAACCACCAAAACGACCTTCCGTAACGACACGTGGAGATGCTATCTGAGAGGCTCGCGCTCGTCCAAACCGCAGCAGCCAAATGGCCTCAACCTTAGTTTTCCTCTGATCAAAGTGTCCATGCATCACTGTCTCATGATCCAGCGGTGCTATTTTCAGTCTCCTGCCCCTCAAATATTGCAGGTGTAGGAGCATTCCTCTCCCAAAAAAACCCCTGCTCCTCCTCCTCCTCCTCTTCTCCTTCTTGCTTTTTATAGTTTAGCTCTCATAACACATCGGGCTATTGTTTGCCTCCCTGTAATTGCTCTCCGACTCCAGGCTTTATGAATTATCAATGAGTACAGCCTAAACATTTTAGCACAAAACAAGAGAGGTGACAGCACCCTAATGGGGTCTGTTGTGTCTCAGTGTGCACAGCAGTGTTGCAGCAAGGCAGAGCAGAAGCAGATCAAACTAACTAAGTACATCTTAGAAATCTGTTATGTGTCTAAAAGCAATATCTGTGCAAAATATCAGCTATCAACCTCGGTGAGCTCAAATAGTTTCATGAAGGACGTGCTGGAAATGAACCATATCAAGGACTAAAGCAGGTTAAATCACCAGGCAGAATTTTGACGGATCCTTTAAAGAAATACGCTCTCGTCTCCACGGTGGTGTCCTCGCGTCCTAGCCGGTTACCCACAGCGTCCTCTGTAACTACAAGGTCGCAAGTTTGATCCCTCCGCGTCCTTGGACGAGACAAGCCCGAGGTCCCTCCGTCGCCAGCGAGAGCGGCTAAATAACTGGAGAACGGCGTGCGAGACGATAAATAAATGATGTCTGAAAAATTATATTTATCCTGGCGTGTCGGGTCAGGTGTGCAGGAGTCAGCAGGAAGCTCCCTGGTCTGATTTAATTTCAGCTCGCCGGGGTCACAATTCCATGCTGTTGCAGTGACAAATGCCTGTGTTTGATTTGATTAAACTCAATTGGCTGCGGCGGGCGTCTGTTATTTTCTACGCCGAGGCTCAAATAGCAAAATGATTATTACACATTTGTGGCAGTTAGTGGAATAGTTTCCTGAGGGATAAAGAGGGCGATAACGCAGACATGAGCCACTTTTGTTTCCGTTCCCCAGCTCTTGTGTCAATTATGTGATAAGGCCGATCTGAGTCACAGCAAGCCTTTTGATTGCACATGTATCAGAATATTAAAGGTCATTTCTGACATTTTGCGTATTTGAGCTCTCTAGTTTAAAATTAATGGATCAAAACGCATGGTCACTAATTACTGCTACCTATTCCATATTACTTGTTATATAAGTTCTTTATTTCAGAGCTGTTTTTATTATGAATTTCTATATCCATCCACCTATTCTATAAGTAATTTCTTTTTATTTTAGTTATTTTAGTTAGTAATAAAGACGAAGTGGCACAGAGAGAGGGGAACTCAAAGACACATACACACACTAGGAGGGAAAGATAACGAGAAAACAGGTGTAACTAATCAGGCTAATTAGACAGGCAGTAAGGGAAGTGTTTGAAGTGAGAAACATGTATGAGACACAGGAAATGATGTGAATAATATGAAACAAATGAAATTGTGCCTGTTTGGTTATTTTTGAGAGGTTTTATTTTGCACGTCAGCTATATAGAATAAATGTCTATTACTTTTGTGGTTGATAGGAAAAATCATAAATAATTGTATGCATTTTCTGATATTTTCATTCATTTGCATTTTGAGGCTCTCTCGTTTGTTGTTGTGGATTCCAGTTCCAGCCCAGCCCAGTTTGGGTTAACATTGACACACAACAACTGATTGCTTTGCCACATCTGAATTTTCGTCAGTATTGTGGACCAGTTTTGCTTTCATGGGAGCCACCATGAAGGCGACGAGATGAATGTTGTTTGGGAGCAGCTGTGGGTTACGTTATTCCTCTGTGCATAAATAAATCAGTGTAACACAATCAAATTACAGCTAAATGATTACTGCAGCGTGCGGGGACTGATGCTGACGCCGCTGTTAGTCATTTCATACGGGGGCAAACTTCTCTTTAAAGACATATCTACTGAAGAAATCACAAAAGAGAACAAAAAAGCATTAGACTCTGAATTCACCATTTATCATCATTATTAAACAAACAAGGGCTTAGCTTGGTGCACTCGTGCATCCTCTACTCTCTGGAGATGTTCACTCTGCACATTACATCTTTCACTCTGATCTCATTAAGGCATTAAGGCACATTTTTTCTGTAGCTTTGCCTTAGCTTAACAAAATGATTACAATACAAAATATGACTGAGAATCTATTCTCAAGCAGAGCCACCAAATCTCCGATCTACAGAGACACTATTTGGGGATTACAGAGTTTTACAATTTGAGTAACATTGTGGAGTAAAATGCCTCATATCTCCAGTGTTGGGGTCTCAGTAATGAACCGTAAAAGTGCATTAAGTACATTTACCGATGATACTATGATTATGTCGAATACCAGGCATGCACAGAAGAAAATTTGCACATGCATGGTGGTTCAGCAATGGGGAAGCAGGAGAACAGAAAGTTGATTGCGTGAGTTCTGTGTGTGATTCCCACCTCAAGATTAGCTGGAGCCAATAAGCGCGAGAGTTGACGTTCGCACACTTTGATGAGAAGAAAAGGTGAGGAGGGAGGTGTCGGAGCACGAGGGGAATCTATTTTTAGGGTGTCTAATGAAACCTCTCTGTGCCGCACGCTGACAACAGGAGAGGAGTTGACAGGTGATTATGGATATTTTTTAATTAGCTCAGAGCTCCAATATCTCTGTTAGCCAATTATCATCACGTTTGATGCCTCCTCTGCTGGTTTGCATGTCACAGAGTCGACATAGTATACCGTATGTTAAATTTGCTACATTTGAGAAGGGAGGGCAGGGATCTGTGGAGGACACAGTGTGAACAAATCCTCAGTCATTTCCCGTTGAGTCATGGGAGGAAAATGAACAATGTGAGATTTCAACAAAAGACAAATGAGGCTCTCTATCAGCTCTCCAGATGCTGTCGGTGCTCGTCGTTCCACTCATCTGGACATCAATAATCCTGTATGTAAGATAAAGCGCTGTGTGTGTGTGTCTGTTTGTGTGTTTCTTCTTCTGATAGATAATTGATCAAATGTATACTATCTGATGTCACTTTTGGATGTTTCAAAGCTGCAGTAGAGTTAACATAGAAATCCATCACAGAGGAGACAGAGAGGAACATTTCTGCTCTTGTGCTATCAGGAAATAGACCAGAATGCAATGCATCGAAGAGGATTCAGAGGTTTGAGTCAGGGGTCAATTGGAAAATCACTCTTAGACTCAGTCTGTGGGAGCTTGCTGAAAGGCATTCTGGAAAATGTTGGGGAATCGTATCAGGAAGGATGTGGGCTGAAGAAAACTTTATGTACTTTGTGTCAAGATAAATTGCTTGTGAAAGTATGTTTAGATTTGACTTATATACAGATTCCCATATTGTTTTCATTTTGGGGTCTATGTTGAACAATGCTTTAATTCAGAAAAGAAATATTGACGAACATATTGATTAACTTCTCTCCTTTTCTTTTGCATTGCTGAGCTTACTGATCTTACATTTCCAGGTACTGGTTTTCTTATCAATCTTGCTGAATTCTTCATTTCATCCTGATTGAAATGCACATATTGAATGCTCTGTGGAAAAAAACGCTACTGGCTGATGGAATCTGATTTGGGAAAACCTTGTACATGAAAAATACCATCATTTACCACAAGGTGATTACTCCTTCAGTTGTCAATCATGACTCACATACTCAGGTGGGCGGACAGGTGAATGCAGATGTGTTACATGTTGATGGAAACAGAAAAATCTAAGCTTTCAGTGGAGTTCGGGACACCTGAGTTCGTCTCACAAGATATACTGAATTCCTATAGGCGACAACCTCACTTGTCGCAAATTTGACAATTTTTGACAAACATTTATGAACAGTAGTTCATTTGATGGGTTGGACCCCGAAAGTCAACAAAGCTGGTTCTCTACTGTTAATGAGATCAAGCCCTTACAACAACATTACTGGACTCAGACGGGGTCTCCACGTTGGTTTCACAACGACCCACAGGTGAGCCACATTACATTGATTGTATAGTTCCACAAACAGCTGCCCACACTTCCCACACGATGCATTTAAGACCTAGTGGCGTCTTCGCAGTACAGCTAAACCACCATTGTGTCTTAGTGAAAACCAGTTAAAAGTGTTAAAGAAAACACACATGTTGACACACATACAGACACCTTACTAATTTACACTATCATAGTGAGGGGGATAGGAATAAATGCTTAATCAGTCCCCTTTAAGTACAAATATGAATTAGAACATGTAACTAACACTCTTTTCATCTTCAGTATTCAGTATTATTTGTACTTTTACTTAGTACTTTTACTTTTACTACTTACCTAGTTTTACTTAAGTGTGTGTGTGTGTGCCTGCGTGTAGAAAGAAAGAGTGGGCAGCCTTGTCAGCTTATCATAACTGATCCCTAATGCTCCTGCTCAGGTTGTATTTAGACTCCGACCCTCTTTGCAGCACAATGCCGAGCATTATGAACACGGCAGGAATGACAACCAGGCCATAAATCAACAGCACCTCGCAACCTCTTATCTGCTGCTCTCTCATGTCGACCTCTCTCACATCATCCAAACCGCGGCAAAGCAGCGAGCGCTCGAGGCGGCAGAGGCTTTGATTAGGGCCGCACCACTTCTCTCTGAGGCCAGCTGGGGGGCTGCTGGGATGGATCACTGAGGGCAAAGATGGTGAAGAAAGGTGGGGGAAACGGGGAAGAGGAGTGCCAAGAAATCTATTTAATTACACAGAGCAACTGAGCAGAGCATGCAAGCTTTAAAATTAAATTGCACCTGTTTTTTTTACATGTCTCTCCTCTGTTTTACATCACGGAACAACGAGGCTCAAGTTATTTTAGGTGTGGCCCTCACGAGGGTTATAATCCAGGCTAAGTGACAGGCTAATTTGTGGTATTAGATTGCTTTCAGCAGGTCGTCTGGGCCCACTATGATCGTTAGTGGTATGAAAAGACTGCAGCGCCTCAACGGTCACATTGGCTTGTACACCATGCGACTTCTGGGAGGACGAGGAAAGGGGTCACGGCAGCCTTTGGAGGGCATATTTCCAGAGTTGTGTTCCGTTTTCTTACAGCTAGACCCGGACATCGATGTATGGAAACTTCCAACAACTAGCTCCAACCAGTCTGCTCAGTGCGATTATAGCCCAAATTTCGGTAATGAGAGTTAAACCGAAATGAAGGTCCATTGAATGTGAAAAGAGCTTTAGCAAGAGTGGAAATCCATCAAAAGGGACGAGCGACGACTCTGATGGTCTTAACGTGGCTCAATTGCAAGGAAAAAAGCATCCAGTTAAAGGGAAAGAAATCCAAAGAAGTGTGTGTGTCTGGGGGGGGGGGGCTACCACGACAGCCATAAACACTGGCATGAGACTGTTTCTTAAACAACAAGATAGGGACTATCCTAGGTCAATTTATTGCTGATGACCATTGAAGGTGTCAGAGGCTGCAACAAGAAATTACAGGCAATAGAAAAATGGAGGATTAGCTGGAATTAATCCGCATCTTTTCCCATTTTCTTGGGGAAAATGCTGAAATGGGAAGATATGGAAATCTAGCAGAGCATAGCAGAACTAATGGCTTGGCAGCTCTCCCCCTGAAATGAGAAGAGCCTAATGGATCTGCGGCCCTGGCTAAGATGGCTGAGCCAGATTGCATGTGGATTTAAGTGATTAAGAACACGGGTGGCCCGGGAGTTCCTCCTTTTTTGTCGGAGAAGCCTAATATATATATGACAATGAATGCTAAAATCTGAAATTCCTTATTTAAAGAATCTTCGGCTGCTGCAGAGAATTTAGGGCATGTGGTACAATTCATATCCGAGATTATGAAAATGTATGAATGCATTATCGCGCTGGGGATATTAGAAGGTGCAGAGGGTGCAGTGTGTGTGTGTGTGTGTGTGTGTGTGTGTGTGTGTGTGTGTGTGTGTGTGTGACAGCATGATTCTGCAAATGTGGTGGAAATGAATTAGCATCACTTAATCTATTGACTGACTCCAAGACAATTCAGACTTGCTTGATTTCTGCCAGTGCAGTTTCACTCGACCAGTGTTGTTTTGAGGATATTTATTGAATCAGATCTGTGTTTCAAAAGTACACCAAAACACTATATAACTTACAACTGTCCTGCTCTCAATATACCGCTTTCTGTCTTGTTATCCGGTACATAGAAGCTGTGTTTACAAGGTCTTCCCAGATAACATTGACTCCGAGATGCTCCACTTGAGGTCGTTACTTGGGTTTTTCCAATATCAGATGCCAACAGTGGGAGGTGTCAGAGAGACAGCAAGGTTTTCATAATATTGTATATGCAAACATGAATCCAAATACTGTCCGAATATCAGTTAAAATCCCATGAACCTTGCAATATGGGGAAAAACATAATGCAACCCAGAGCATTCAAACCCTAGATGATATAAGTGAAAAGATAAATAGCATCTATCCACTCTGAGGTCCTTACTTCAGTTTTTGCAAAATGAGCACACAAGCTTCTTCCCTTTTTGACACAGACTGTTATCACCAAAATACTTCTCTAAACAAGTGAAGAAATTTCCAGGCAGACTTTTAGTCAAACATTCTCTCTGTGTTGAGAATAAGCCAAGTTTTCTCACCCCTTTTAAGGATGTGCTTTCAGAAAAAGAGTGAAAATGATTTGTCATAACAGTTTTGACTCTTCGAGAAAAGGATTCGATAAAGGAAGTACGGGAGGAAAAAGTCTGATTCCTCCTTCCACAAATGCAAAAAAAGATTGTTGATTAGCTGTAAAAGTGCAACTCAACTCAAAAGCGTAGGAAAATGTTTAGCAGGAGCTGCAATTTTGCATAAAAAGTGACAAGCTGTTGGAATAGCAGCAATGTAAGATTGGCAGTTAATGTAATAGTGTGATGTTATGCTATCTGAGAATTTATTACCTGACCAGGTTTTATTAAATTTTCTAGCCATTTAGAGAGACGTTATATTACATTTTACAAAGTTATTACATCATCTATCAACAAAATGATGGAACTCAAGAGGGTTGTCTGATGTGAGTTAGAGAGAGACAGAGAGAGAGAGAGAGAGAGAGAGAGAGAGAGAGAGAGAGAGAGAGAGAGAGAGAGAGAGAGAGAGAGAGAGAGAGAGAGAGAGAGAGAGAGAGAGAGAGAGAGAGAGAGAGAGAGAGAGAGAGAGAGAGAGAGAGAGAGACTGATTTCCTTCTGGGAAATTTCCATGAAACAACTGAACAGTTTCAGAGGGTAAATTAGTCCATTATACACATGTAGCTTTATTACAAGAACATGCTAATCATCATAAATTGCTTTCAAATGATACTTTTGAATTATTTTTCATTCTATAGAGTAGGCCATAGGTGTTGCATCTTGTCAAATGGGAATTTTTACCCCTATTGAAATGCATCCTGAAAGACCTGGAATCCCCCTGAAGGCTTCATTTTCATTTTGTGCATTATTTCACGTAACATAATCATCATCAAACATCATCATGTGACATGTGTGAATTCGCTAGTTAGACACATCCCTGATGTACAAGGCCAACAAGCGAAAGTTTGGCCGGCAACTGCCACGTCGCAGCAGTCCAATCAGAACCGAGCAGGCTTTTACAGTTAACAGAGACATCAACAGTAAATCAGCTACATGTTTTCACTCCACGTGCGCAGGAAGGGAGTGCAGAGGTGGATCACTGTGTTAGCATGTTAAAGCATGTTAAAAATCTATGATAAACGAAGCTAACAATACGAAACAAACCGTGACTGATCATCAATGAACAAATGATCTGGATTGTGATAATGTGGCTGCTTTATAATATACCGCCTACCTCTTCCTCTCATTATAAAAGAGACATGGAAAGAAAGACGAAGGGTGGGACTGCATGCACGTTACCTAAAAGTGTCACTCTGAAAAGCGCCAATGACTTAGACAGGTGCCGGCGGATAATTGGGCACCATGCCGACTACGACCATACTGCCACTGTCTCCTCGAGCTCATTAGTATCACTCAGAAGTTCTCCTTAAAAACCTCCACAGCCACATGACGCAACACATTTGGTCAAAGTCACCACTGAAATCTCTTGAAACGCTGACATTAAAGCGGGCCGCCAATCCTCAAGATGCCGCCGCCGCCGCCACGCTGCTTGAATGTGGACATGTGTGGAATCACAAGGTTTCACGCTCCACGCTACTACATACATACCCACACAGAGGTACAGTCAGGATGAGATGTAAATAACATATAGGCTTCTTCTGCCTTTCATACAAGTTTTGTAACAGATTCAGAGTTAATCTGCTCCAGTGACTCAGCGTTTATTTCAGTCTCACATGTCTATATCTGAAAACTCCACACCCAACTCTACACACAGCTTACCTGGGAGAAATTATTCTTCAATAACATAACTGATACATACTTTAAGATTGAGACATGTAGTCAATAAACTCACTTATTAAATCCTTGTTCTACAGCACAACTAGTGGTAAAAAAAACTCATCTTCACCTTTTCAAAATTTGAGATGTAAATGATTCATATTGAGCTGACCAAACAACAGAATTAGAGCCAGGACATTAGACAGTATTTCAACAGATTTACAAGCTGACTGTAGACAAGGTATTAGCGCACAGTGTGAGCTCAAAATGTGTGTACAGAGGGACAGTTTGTCGCCCGGGAGTTTCCCGAAAAGCAGCGCTAGCAGTGATAAATTAGTTCCTATTCCAGCATTTGTGACAACGAGGAAGCTAGTTAGTGGTGATTGTGATATTTTCAAGTTGGGTCTGGTGGACAGCACGAGTAAGGATTACACTGCAATCATCTTAGTCTTGAAGATACTTCATATAGAAATGAATATATGATATGATACTGCAGCCTAGACATGTCCTTATAGATGTCCTGTTTTTCAAATGGCTGATGTGTTAAAAATAGGACAAAATTCATTGAGACACTTGTGAGTAGTTTCCCAAATTGCTCTCATAGTTGGTTTGGATTCATTCTTTTTTTGTTTGAGACAGGAATGAGCATTATTAACAAGGCTGTAATACCCTTATGTACACACACACAAATGAGCACGTGCCTTGGTGTGAATGCAAATGCAGACAGGGCTACACTGAGCAGATGCTCCTCCGCATGTATCAGATCTTACACCTTTGAATAAAGCGTGGTGAGGAAAACCGACACCTTCGAAAGCAACTGCAAATTGCTGGAATGTTCTGTACTCCCACAGCCTGGATGATCAGAGGAAATGTACGTTCGCTCAAAACCATTTAGACTCCTCCACTTTCCATTATCTCACTCTATTCTGCTCCTGGAGAGAAGTATTATCTTATGTTTAATCCAACTTGTTTGAAGAATTTCTCTAAATCAAGTGGCATTGCCGAAATTGTAGCTTTGATTACCTCGGCTATTTTTATTGCTGCATCTTGGAGCACAAAACCCCAAAACTGAAACCCACCCAAGATGGAACACCGCTTTGGTTTAGATATGGATTCAATATGAATGGTCACAGTGTTCAAAGTCTTTCTCTGTCTCCAGAATCCAAGGCACAGTGATGGCAGCTGTTGAGGAAACTTGACCAGTGTCCAGCAGCTGGTTTGGTCAGGATTCCCCACACTACTGGACCATTAGTGATGACATAGGCATTTTAATACAATATCACCTGAACATGAGACTGGATGCGTGCGGACGTGCTGTTCCATCAAAATCAGACAGCCCATTACAGGAGTTAACCTCCCTCCAGGCTTGGTAACGAGCTGAGAACACTGTGAGCATGACGCTGTAACTGTTTCCTGCACTGTAGACTTGTGATAGTGGAATAGCTTTGGCCAAAAAGTTTAGATCGAGGTAGTGAAGAAACCAGCTGACGCGCTCAAACGCTCAGCCGTCAGGACTGCAGAGTATTGCTGTTCATCTATAACTGACAAATGTTACATCCTACATCAGCACGGTATATCATTTATTTTGGGACTTTGCTCTCCTGAGATGACATCTGCTGTCCCACATACATAAACCCGTAGGCTCCTTCCAAATGTCAAACATACTGCAAAGTGGGAAAAATAATACTGAAACTGGACTCAATCAATATCACACAATCCCATTATTGAGAACGGGCTCAGTTGTAAGTCTGATCCGATTGCCCCTGGAAACTAAAGAGCTGTCACCACGGCTGTATTAATGTGTTAGGGAGGCCTGGGGCACAAATCTGCTGTGGGCACCCTAAAGACCCAAACTAACTCAGGCCCTGAAACCAAGCAGTGTTTCTATACTGGAATACTACAAGTCTGTACTTCGATTTGTACTTGGCAGGGTCAATGAAGCCAACGTGAATTCTTACATTTCCCTGTTGTGGGACGAGGATTATCTTATCTTACATAATATATAGTATACCAGTGTCACGCCATTGTATTGTATTGTATATTCCTTGTATTTTTTGCCCCACTAGAGGTAAGGAGAATGGCAAAGTTCCATTTTTCATGATCCGACACTGTTCTTTTCTGGTGTGTCTGAAAATAGCTGTAATATAATTCACAATGTGTGTTTCCTTTGGCTCTTAATTTCTCTGGAAGCTCCCGCCTCTCATCTCGCATCTCCAGTTGTCGCCTCGTAGAATGTAAATGAGCCTCTCAGCACCGAGCCTGTAATGGTGTCAGCCCTCTCTCCTTAGTCGCGGCTCTCATTAGAGGGCGAGTGTAGCTGACATTTTACCCAGCCACCGTGTTGACTCGCTCTTCATGCGGGGGCAGGCAGGTCAAAACAATACACAGTT
Organism: Genypterus blacodes; assembly: GCF_046128005.1. Lineage (NCBI taxonomy): Eukaryota > Metazoa > Chordata > Actinopteri > Ophidiiformes > Ophidiidae > Genypterus > Genypterus blacodes. The sequence goes on from NW_027466821.1 coordinate 4,344,154, forward strand.
GAAACTTCAACAATCTTAAACCCCCTTTGGAGGGAAGGTGGCTCGAGTCAGTGAAACAGCTGGACGTGGACTCAAACATCTGGGGCAAGAGTTTTGAAGTCGATAGCACAAAATGATCTAAGTGTTCTGATTTGATGCATTAGGATTTGTGCGCTCATCGGTGTCCTTGCTGCATTGCCTGAAAGTTGGCCGTGCTTCTACACAAACCTCACTGTGACAACTTCTTCAACTGCAGTAATTAAGGCTCTGGATTCTTTTTTACCTGCACAAGCGCATGAGGAGGCGGGGGATCGTCAAGGTTATTTTGCATAATAACGTCAAGGATTATTCACTTTCTTCACACTGACTAGTGGCAGCGATGCACGAGCGAACGGCAGCCATCTCCCGAGCTCGACAGTTAAGACGGAGAGCTGCTGCTGCGACTTTGAAATTAATAGGAAGGCCGTGGCTATTTCCTGACTCGCGGCCCTCTCGGGAACCCGCGGCTCTGTTTTTCCTGCGGTCCTCTCATCCTGTTACTAATGCCTGACTCTGTGTAACCCTTATCTCCACGCTCGCTACATGGCCCGATAGGGCTCTGTGTGTAAGCAATTAAAACGGCTTATTCGCCAGATAAGTGGGGGAGAGCGGTCAGATTGGAAGCCACAGGCTGCCAGTATCAGGTCTTTAGGTTACAACCCCCGGGGGTTAAATAGCCAGGGGCTGCAGAGCAGCAGCGCCCGGCATGGAGCGCCGCTCACAGCAAGAAAGTGAAACTCTGCCAGAGGGAAACAAATACCAAACACTCCCAATATACACCAATATACACAAACATATTAAAGTGCCAGCATACATACAGATGGCGTATGTGTTAAAGGAATACCTCAGTTCTGTTCATATATATGTGCATGTCATGGAAGCGGCCCTGAGGTATCTGCACATGAACAGTGTATAAAATATTCATGTTGTGTCAAAGTCTCATGCAGCAAACAAATTCTCGTTGAAGCATTTTGCGTGCGCACATCAAAGCTCATTTTGATCTCTTGATTTCTAATTTCACACACGCTCATCAGTCTCTATTCAGGGGCTAAAATAAGTCAAACTCATCAGATAAGCTTCTTTCCTCCCAAAATGAGCCGATCTTGAAGCTTGTTGAAATCGGCATCTCCCAACGTTTCTCGAGTGAGCCTCCATACGCCAACATGGTTCCTGGGAGATTCACGCAACACGGAAAACTTACATGCTGGTAAAGCTTCACTTTCTGAAGACTGTGCGAATGAGTTCCAGGGAAGTGGAGGACTTGGACCTTTGCTGTGACCTGAGCAAACGGTAATGAGTTCTGAACTTCTGCCTCAGCTCAGTATTGTGGTTTCCAGAGTGCTGAGAGCTGGTAAACAGGATATTGAATCCCAGGTGGGTTCGGCTCACAGCACAAAAGTACTGCGGGCCTGCGATTTTGCATGAACCATGAGCTATCAAAAGCAAAATGAAGGGAAAGGCGCCGTTTGTGTGTGTGTGTGTGTGTGTGTGTAAGAGAGAGAGAGAGATGGTTCTACTGCCCAAACTTGTGAGTTTGTGTGTTTGTTTGGAGGCTTTCGGAGGATGGAGTTATCCTGTGTGACGGCCACGCGTTGGTGAGCCAGTGGGCCACACACTGAGCAACACTAAGACGCTGCTGGAGAGATAAAAACGACCACACGAGGAAAAAAGCTGGACACACACCAGCAGTCCCTCCCTCCCTCTCTCTCTCTCTCCCTCTCTCTCGCTCTCTCTCTCTCCGGCTGTCTCTTTCGCTTTCTCACTCTCAATCTCCCTCTGCATGAAACAGGATCACAGTCAACTGGAGGAAGACTGTTGGCAGACGAGAAGAAGGGCGAACAACTACAAAGACGAGGGGTCGTCCCGGCAAAAGATTGCGCGTTCTTTCAAAAGCTCCACGTTTCAGTCCTTATTAAAACGTAGAGGGAGGAATTTTGAGGACATGTATCAGATATTAAGTATTCACATTAAAACTGCTTCCAACGCAATTAAGCCAGTAAGTCCATTTTTATCTTAAACGTCTCGTATAAGCTATAACCAAATAGACGTCAGCATAAATCAGTGCCGAGTAATACTGCAGTGTGAACTTGTAGATAAATGAGAGGTGGATCAATGAGGAGTTGATTGGATTTGGAGGCAGATTTAGATTGGTGTATTAATCCACAGTCTTTGACGTTGCGAGATTGGACATTTGTCTTCTCGCCTATTCCTCAAAACTAAGACACCGATCTTCATAATGGATTATTGGTACTTTAACCCGAATTTGCTGCATGGTTTCCTGAGGCCTCTGCGTCGTCAGCGTGATCGATCATCGTCCGAAACGCCTATCGTACATAATCTGCTATAAATTTTCTGCCCTCTAGCGGAGAGTAAGTGCATTGGAGGAAGTGGGGCCTGTACAGTAAGTTTGTTTATTGTAGCATTTCTGTAGAGTTGCTTTTTTTCATTCAATTGAGCTTACGATTAAGACTCACTTCAGCTGAAACCAAGAGAGAAGGGAGCAAGCTGGAGATCAAATAGAATGTGAAAGAGTGGAAAAGCGCCTTCGCAAACACAGCGGGAGCCAATCAGAGCGCCGATATTTTACACTCACTCCGCTCGTCTCGCAGAGAAGAGAGGACCTGACCTCCTCTGCAGTCTTTCATTTCAATCGCCGAAGAATCAAATCCCGCGGGCAGCTGAGGGCATGTCACACTCCAGATGTTTCAGATTTAGTCTTTGAGTCTGGATGTTTTTGAGCTTTCCAGCGTTTTAAATGAATCACTGGTTTAATGTTTAATGGAAAATCGAGTGAACTTGTCAAACCCCCCACAACATGCGACCCTTCTTTTGAAGGGAAACAAGACTTGAAGATTAAACAAAAGGCTTCTGGTTCATTATTTTGGGAAATTAAGTTCACTTTAATTAGCTTTGCCTCTTGTGCACTTGACTTTGACATTCAAGGACACTCTTTAACTCTCAAGTTGCTGTTTGTCAGAGATTGGTATTCCTCAAATTGCCTATGTTTCCTTAAATGAATCATGAATAACCTTAATTGTTGGTTTTACACTTACTCTCTGTAATAAATCATAATTTCTGCTGTTCTTTTGTGCCGTTGTGTGCTGTGTCTCCTTTCTGTTGTTGTCCTTTTCTTGACCCTCAACGGTTTGTGACTGTTCTGAAATTGTCCAAGCACTTAAGGGAAATGTGGAGTATAAATAAAAACCCTCCTCAGTTGTAAATGTAGGTCTAACGCAGACAGACAGAATAAATGAAAGCGCCCTGCTGTGAGGCGCGGCCCACGTGGCAGCTGTTGGCGGGCTGTAGTAAGTCTTGGCTTGGTGAGTAGCGGCGGAGTGCGACGCCTCTGTGTCAACCCTTGGATCAATGGCGAGGCAGGCCGAGGACAAGGTCAAGCGACCCGCCGGAAAGGTGACATTGGTCGATCTGCCAGCTTCGGCCAGACGGTCGGCGCCAGGTTGGCCAGCTGGAGGGGGACAAGCGACGACCTCGGCCAACAGGCACGGAGCGTTAAAGATTCTGCAGGCGTCGCTGATTACACACCTGATCATTCTGAGTTACCAACACTTCCTGCTAATTAGGGCCGGGGTTGCCAAGTTTCCTCCAAAAAAAAGAAATTCTGGCTCAGAATGAGATACTAGAAGTTGCCATGAGACAGAAGCACTTAAGTAAAAGAGAATAAAGTTTGAGGTGTAATCAACCATTTCAATTGTGAATACTTTGCCACAATAAGAGAATTTCCATAGAGTTCACTTAATTTGATGTGCTGCAGACGTTTCCAGGGTCGTGAGGCGTACCACCAGGGACCACAAACCACAGGTTGAGAACCACTGTATTAGACACTCAAATGGCACAATATTACATCATTGCTAGGGTTAGAGAAAGTAGATTCAGTGCTTTTTCTTCTACTGTGGAGAAAGTAGTTCCGGCCTCCATCTGAAGTCTCACAGGGAGTCAAATAAATAGGATATCAGCTCAGGTGCAGCAGTGAAAATGATACTGCTGCTGTCTTATCATGAAATGTATTCTGTGTACTGAGTCACTATATTTGGAATGTGTATGCAGATTGAATTATTATCACCTTAACGTAACATGCAGAGGTATGACTGGTTCCATCTCTCCTGTTCTTAGCACCGGCCCTGTCGAACGGATGTGAACGGAAACTGCAATCCTTTCTAGTTTGCAGTTTACTTTCCATCCGCTATACTACTGATGTTTCCCGCATCCACTGAATCCTTCCTGTCTGCCAGAGCCACCGCACAAATGAACCATGTCACCGTCTCCGCGTTCTTGTTTCCTCCTGCAAATTAAAGCTATTATATCTGAGGCTGCAGGTGGGAGGCGGGGATGAACCTCTCTGCACCTCCAGCCACTGTGTCACCGGATTTCATCATCACAAGACACAATTAGGAGGGTTTCCTTCAGTTGAGCTTCCTGTTACTCTGCTGTGCAAGAGGTCAAATAAATGACAAATGACTTGAAGACATCATACGGTTACGCTGACAGGGATCGGTGCTGATGCAACATGTCCAACAAGCTTTCCACCCTGTCACACCAACTGGTAAGGAGAGGCCACATCCGTATGAAACGCCATATTTCACAATATTGACCGCCACATAGAGACATTTCCATTCCAGATTCCCTGTAAATCACATTTGGGAATCTTATTCTTACTTATGAACCTGTTTTAAGCTCTCTGCAGGCTGCATTTCAGTAAAAACACACCTGCCCTGTCTGTCTCCCGCACTCCAGGGACGTCCACTTAGAGACATTGAATAAATGAATGAATTGGAACTGAGCTGAATTATGTGAGGTTAAGTGCCAAGGTGAGCTGGTGAGAGCTGCAGGTAAAAAAATCTCAAACGCCGCTTTCTGGTGCAGTGTTACAGACACAGCAAATCATCTCTGCTAGGTTCAACACATTTAATAAAATCTGAAATAAATCAACTCAAATTCCCACCACAATAAAAATTAAACAGATTCCAGAAAAGGGAATGATTTCTTGACAATGCAAATCGGACAAGTTTATGTTCAATTTAACTCTCAACCACCTCCGAGCGAGTGCAGACACACACACCGACCGTCGGTGACTCTTACCTGTAATTGTCCCACTCCCTTCCCGCACCTTAACGCCCCTTTAAACCATCGGTGGGCTGCCGCTGCTACAATCCAGTGGCGTGTCTGTGATCTGGAGACATTTGGGGGTCTCGGGTTCGGCAACAAAAAATATAAGCAATTATGCCTTTATGGAAGAGCGAAACACCCTTAAGAGACACGGTTTGTTTGCTCTTCTCAGTATTAGTGCATCATCCAACGTGCAGACGAGAAGCTCCTCTATCCAATCCTCCTCTGTGTCTTTTTATTCCATTCCAGAGCCAAACGCGGGGTCTTTTACGCTCAAAATGCTTAATTTGCGTTCCTCGCCGAGTGTCAGTCACTCCGAATCTGGCAACACAACAACTTCAATTCAGTATCTTCATTTCTTTGAGTGGAAACAGTCCCAGATGAACCACGCCGGTCTCCAGTCTGCGCTCCGCCGCGTCTCTTCCCAGTCTGACAGCTCTGCTCGGTGCGCACCAACTTTTATGGAGACTCCTTAACGCGCAGGACGCACGCCGCTAACGCTGCACTTCATTACCGGGATTACCAGAGTGTGCGTTCACGGTATCTGGCGCTAGCGAAGGGCGGTGCGCTTTTGTGCTCCAAAACAACATTGTCTTTTTTAATCGATATCCGATTCGATAAGTAATGGGCGGGAAGAGATGACACGATCACCTGACTACAAATCGATTTTTCAGACAATAAAAAAAACTATTAACAAAATATTACACGACCAAAATCAATCACATCTAATTATCTAATCAATCTTTGCGTTTCGCCATTAATTCCATCGTATAAACTGTTATCATGTTATTTAATAAATCACACATTGATCAAAACAGCTTTAGTGAACAGCGGAACTCAGGGAAACAGCCGCTCATCGCCTTCTCCCATCTTTAACGATCCAATGCCGCCATCGTGTGGATAATGTGTGTATTACAACAACAACGTCCTGGTAAATCACAAGCGCTTCAGGTTTGATTCAAATCGTTTATTCCAGGGTGAAAACGCTCACACACACACACACGCACACACACACGCACGCACACGCACGATTTCTTTTTACAAAAAGCAAAATTCTGTAGTATAATGTATGTGGGGAGACAACGAAAACAATAATCAAAGTGACATAAGCACAAAGTGATTGGCTTTCTTTTTGCAGGTCATTCAGACATAAAAAGGGAGAGACGGAATGTTTCGATGCATTTAAAGGCTTTCTCCTTTCAGGTCTGCCCAACAGGAAAATCTAAACAACTGATGCCGTCTTTTGTTCGTCTAAGGCAATTTTAGACAGATCCGGATTGATGTCTCTCTGTTTTGGACTGAGGTGAGCGAACGTCCACGCGTTCCATTTTCGAGAACGATTGTTCAAGCTGCTTCTGAAAGGCATCGGCGGCTGTAGTAGTAGTTCATTGCAGCACTCATCCCCCCCCCCTTCCCCTAGAGTTCCTCAGCATTCCTCTTTGATGTAGGTTTGTTCGTCTGTGTCGGACTCCAGGTGCTCCATCCTGTCTGTCTGCCCGTTCATTATCTCGTCAGGGGTTTTCATGAACCTAGAGGACAAGACACAGAGAGTTTGGTCTTTTATTGCATCTGCTTTAATTCAAATTCAGCAACTGAGAGTAAAGGAGCCCTTCTTTAAATGCAATAAATCCTAAAATCACAGCTTTACTTAGAATGAAGGTACAACATATGGTTGAAAATGTTCTTCTTCAGTTGTTACATGTGTCTATGACTGCGGCTTTCCTCAAACCACAATCTGTCTTGTGGCTGCAATGCATTCTGGTCTGTTTTCACTCCAGCTGTGGGTATAGAAATTGTTTTCTGTGCTGCTTCTGTGATGGATTTCTCCCTGGATGATTGTTGAGCATTGGTACAAAAATACAATTCCAGAAAGACGCCCATATCACTGTCAATGTTAAGATCACAAAAACACACTAGCTGTTCGACATTTTGTGTGGTCTTGACAGTACATGACACAAAGTAAAACACTTAAACTGTCTCAACGTGGATTCTGCCTTTACAGTTGATGTACCTGAACAGAAGCCTTTGTCCTGGCTCTTTCCTGATAATGTTCAGTTTGTAGTAGTGTCTCAGTGCTCTCGACATCTTCTCGTACGTCATATTCGTCCTGTTCTGTAAGGTAGAAACACAAGAATGACATTAAAAAATAACAATAGCAATGTTAAGTTACTGATCTGAACCTCTTTAGATGCTTGGTATCGTTTAAAACCAAATTGGCAAAATGAAAAGAATTGGAAGTTGAAACAGTGCCCCCTAGTGTCGGGGATTCAGACATTCCATGGCTCTTCAGCAAACTTTGATGCCACAGGGGTTTGAAACCTGGCACTCTGTCGGACAGCCTGGTCACTAAGCTCTCCTGCTCTCCAGTCAACAGCAAGCGAACAGCAGGAGATGGCAATGTGTATGTGTGAATGTGTGTGTGTGTTTGTTTACCTTGTGATTGCCCCACAGCCTGGCCAGGCCGTTGGGGTCCATGATGCGGAAGATTTTACTCTCTGGATCCTCCCAGCGGATGTAGTTCTCGTACCGGCTGTCTGACAGGAGCTGGTAGACATAATCCCAAAGCAGCCTGCAGTCTGAGAGAGCAGAACAGGGAAACGCTGAGGCTCTGAACATATGAGGTCTGATAAATGTAATCGTTGCCTCTTTTAACACCGCAAGGCAATTTTGCACATGGCAGAATTGTAATCACATCAGTAAGTTGAGACTCATCAAAGAATACCAGAGGGGCAAGAGAGAGTGGACGTCTAACAACCTTTAACCTCATCATGGTGAGATCTTACCTGCTATTCTTCCGATGGGCATCGCCAGCTCTTCTGGAGGAGAGACAGGCATGATGACGTGATGGTTCCTGTAGAGCGCCTCCTCCTGCTTGAGGAGCTGCTGCTGCTGGGCCAGTGGCATGTGGTGATGGTGGCCGAGGAGTTTGCCCTCACGCCCGTTCTCCAGCGTCGGCTGAGAGGGGAGCCCGCCGCGGGTGTGCCTGAAGTCCATGGCAGCGCCCCCGCCGCTCCGGCTAGGGCTGAGGAGCAGGGGGTTCATGATGGCGCTGGGCATTAGCTGGATGACGCGAGGAGGGCCGGCCTCCTGGCCCCCCGGGCTGCCTGGGCAGGGGGCTTCCCGGGGGGTCGTGCAGCGGCCGTTGGGTGCAGCCGGGGACACCGACAGAGGATACATGTCCTCAGGCAGAATGTGGTTGCTGTCAGGCAGCTGGGAGGAGGCCATAAGTGGGTCCTCATTGCCGGCACGTGGGTGATTTGGCTCTGGGGGGGATTGTCGGGGGACATGGTGGTGCGGGGAGCGGGAGCGGTGCCGCAGCTCTATGGTTGGCGGATGCTGAGGGAGCGATTCTGTACCACGTGGTGCCCGCCGTACCGTTTCTAAAAACACCAAAAGACACGATACAAAATGTTGAACAATATTCACATCAACAATTAAACCAAAAGCAGCGTCAATGGTGTTGTTGTGTCACACTGGCATGGCAGCAGGGAGCTTGTTTCCTTCTTGTGCTGAGAAGCTGCTGCATTACCGTTTGAGAACGACAGAAGAAGAAAATGCACAAAGAAGAGTGCAGCTTTCAATGAGTCAGGTTTTCTGCGATGTAGAACTACAGTGGTGCTCTGCCTCTTCCCAGCATTCATCAGCCGGGGAATTTACGGCTGTTACAAGTAGGTTGTCATGGTAAACCAGCGAAGGCACAGACTAAATAATGAACTTAATAATTTTCTACAAACTTGTGCAGTAACAAGCCTGTTTTCCTCTTTGTGCGGATGAGTTGAGTCCTGCTGCAGTCCACTAGGTGGCACTAATATCTCATGGAAAAAATGAAGCGTGATGACGAAATAAAGAGAGTTTTGGTAGAAATGGTTTGGTTTGTTTTGGTTTGGAGCAATGCTGGGAGACTTTTCCACTTCCTGCCTTTAACCATTCTACTGGCTATCAAAGAAAAACAACAACAAAAATCAGACAAACTGAACTTCGGAACAGAACAAGGAAGTGGGCCTGTTTGTTGCATGCAACAATCACTTCCCCCTAATAAAGCACTAAAACAGATACTGCACACCTTGTTTCAATAATACAGCATTTCCTTGTTGAACGAGTTTTACTGTCAACATACTTGAGGTGCACAGCGCCGCTCTGATCCTGCTGTGTCACATTTCCTCAGATCAGAGCCAGAAACACTCAAGTATTTCAATCAGCACTTTCGGCTTCTCTGATTGAAGCGAAGCGTTACGTCAGTGCTGAACAAAGACACTTGCTGCTTTTGGTGGGAGTGAAAAGTCTGAGTCTGATTTGAGTCTTGCATCTACATGCAAATGTACGGGACCCTTAAATATGCGCAAACCGACCTTCCAGCTTCAGGTGCCGCACGGCACTCTCGGGCAGCGAGTTGAAGGAGTTTCCGGGGAAGTAGGCCGACGGGTAGAACACATGCGGCTTCCTCTGCTTCAGGATGTGCTGCAGCAGCTCGTACAGGACGTCCCCTGGGGAGAAGCGAAAAAGGTCAAAGGTCACCGCATGTCTACGGCTGCACCGAAACGGGAAATTAGCGCCGACGTCGTCCACAGATATATGAGAGAGAGAGAGAGAGAGAGAGAGAGAGAGAGAGAGAGAGAGAGAGAGAGAGAAGGGGACTGCTTGGTAAATCCTTTCCTAGATATTCAATTCCCGACTCCGTGTGACCCCGCGGGTGCAGTCGCCTTTGAAGGATGAATACTGGTGTGTGTGTGTGTGTGTGTGTGTGTTTTTTAAGTTGGTGCCAAAGCCTCAGGTTGCCTCTGTGCTTTTTGTAGACAGCGAGCACAGATCAAGATATCAAAGCTCCATTTCTTTCCCTCAGACGAGGCGATTTGCTTCTACACAACCCAGAAAATCCATCATCAGTAAAACGGGGACGAAGCTTTTAACCTGATTTCACCGCGGCAATAAACCCCTCAGAAATGCAGTTTATTTACAAATACTGTGAAACATCTGGCCCCGAGCATTACAGGAAATAATATCTCACATTTTACACCTGGATAAGCAGCTGTCACTTTCTGAAGCGGGTAAGAACGCTTCGAAAAAAAATGAAAAGCCGATATCGACAGAAGTAAATGAGACACGACGGCGGTATTCTGCTTTGAGTGGTCGACCCAAACAGGAAGTCCACCGAGTGATTTACATCTGTTTGCTTTACTTTCACACCAATAACAATGGATCCGCTCCGATCCGCGTGAGAAATCTCTGACAGGTTTCACAAACAACCGCGGCTCAATGTTTTTTTCTCGCCGTCTTTACTTTACTCGCTCAGGCCTGCTTAAAGGTGAACCAGAACGAGGAAATTATAGTCATAAAGGAAGTGATGATGGCTACGCACACACACACACACACACACCCACCCACCCCCACACCCACACACACACACACACCTCTTTCAGTTCTCCCTTTCTTGTCCAGTGGCATTGAGTTGCACTGTGGGGAAATATGCATCCTGATTTGATTGTTTATTAAAATGGTTGGTATGGATGTTGGTGTAAACTAAGAATCCCACATTTAATCTATAGACGTGTGTGTGTGTGTGTGTGTGTGTGTGTGTGTGTGTGTGTGTGTGTGTGTGTGTGTGTGTGTGTGTGTGTGTGTGTGTGTGTGTGTGTGTGTGTGTGTGTATCTGAAACTGAAGAAACAGGAAATAACTTCAAGCCATCTCTTCCATTTACTTGGTCAGATTAGTCACTTAGCTTTACCTTATCCTCATTCATCTCATTCAGCTCTGTAGCTTTACAAAGGGATTGACATGTGGAATAAAATGTTGAGTTCTTAACTATTATTCCAAACTCATCTCCTACAAAGGGAATAGAAGGCAGAAAAAGATGGAAACTGCACCCCGAATGATTGCGCAAAAAAGAGGAAATCGGGCTTCTGGGAAATTTCTCTGCTCGGCTAAATGACGTCATCATCCACGAGAGAATGAGGACAGAGAATGAAATGAAATCAAAATCTGTTCAGGGTCATTTCAGATTTCCCTTAATTACAAGAGGAGCTGTGAATAACTCCCTTTAAAATCCATCATCATAACTCTTACTTATCTAATGTATGACATTGTTAATTTCCCTTAAAAGTCCATTAATGTATTAAATATATTTTAAACGCATTACAGCATCCATCATGACACTGCGGTCTTTTAATTTAGAACAGTTTGAACAGTTTGTCTCAGAATGTAAGAGGGTCAACAGCCACTGTTCACACATAATCAATACTTGTCACGCATCTTCCCTTTGACTTTGATCAGATACTAAAGCTGCAGTTACTCTGGATTTGATGCCACATGGAGCCCAGCTGTGACATAAAGTCTTATCTTTATGTGTCACAGTGCTGATCAGTCATAACCATCCCACGCTGATGACTGATCATCACAAACACCGCTGACGTCCTGGACGCCGGGCGCATGCCTGCGTATGCGTGTGTATGTGTGTGTATGCGTGTGTGTATGCGTGTGTATGCGTGTGTGTATGCGTGTGTGTATGCGCGTGTGTATGCGTGTGTGTATGCGTGTGTGTGCATGGGGCAAACTTTCCTGGACGCTGTGAATAATCTCACATTCTATCTGCTTTCATTTTAAAACCGAAATCTCCACTTCTGCTTGGGGGATTTTTTTTTTTTACTCTTTTTATATTTGCATCTTCGTGCGTCTGGCCTGCTGGCGTTGCCGGGGAGACAGTTGAGGTCGGTTTGTACTTCCTGATCAACCGTCTCCTACTTCCTCTCCTAGACAACAAAGACAGCAGCCTACGCTGCAACAGCTGCCTCCAGTATCGCCTGACACTGTCGCCTTCCCTCCTCCGCTCTGCCTTTATTGATCATCGCTGCAAAAGGGCGTAGTTTTGCTGTAAACACATTGATTTTTGGGCTGCTTTGAAATGGTTTTGATGTACAAACGCAGCTCCTTTTGCCGTTTATGTTGGGCTCTGCAGATTCACCCTTGTTACCCCAAATCAGTTGTCTGGTTTCCATTTGACAGGTTTATTCAGTCCTATCGATCATCTTGTGTTAGTAAGTGTCACATTTTCCTTGTTGAGGCATCTGTCATGACTGTTTTGTGTAATTCTCCAATTTCTCAATGATTTTCCAGAAAGTCTAAGCTCTTTTCCATAATCTAAAACTCCTCTTCCATCATGCCTAGTTAGTGTTGTTTTCCACTCTGGTTTCTGCTCCAAACCGTCTAATGGAATAAATGAACACGGCTCATTTCTAACAACTCCATTCCAATTGCTTTTCCCTGCGTGGGCTCGTGTGTGTCCGCTATATTCCTGGAACTTCATAAAGAGGGAGGAAAGGAAGGAGGTGTAGGTACCGGAGTGGGGGGAGCGGTAGCGAAAGTCCTCTTTGGTGAGCAGCAGCAGGGCTTTGCCGTTCATCTGGAAGGAGCCGCTGGTGATTGGCCGTAGGGCAAACTCCTTCTCGGCCCATCGCAGCCACTGGGCCACGTCCTCCCTGCTCCAAAACACTGGCTGCAAACCTGGAGGTGGAAACATTTGGTGGGGGAAAGGGGGAGGGGGGAAAAGGGGGGTAATGAGGGTAGGGTGAAGAGTTTGTTACAGAAGAAAGAAGAAGCAGAATAGAGGAGCGAAAGGAAGGAAAGAAGAAGAAAGGATGAGCTCAGTGGAGGAGCGGTGAGACAGGGGGTTGGGGAGGGGAAGGAAGAAAGAAGGAAAGACAGGAAGGAGGGGAGGGGAGGGGTTGGGGAGGAAAGGAGGGGGGAGAGAGGGAGGGAGGAAGGAAGGAGGCAGAGGCAGTAAAAAGGAAATTGAGGAAGTGGAGATAAAAGCCAAAAGGAGGGAGTGATTACGGGAACGGCAGCAGAGATAAAGAAGCGAAGAAAAAAAAGCAGATGAAGGAGAAGACAGAGTCAGAAAGGGAGAGGAGGTTGGAATTAAAGATTAGAGGATGATGGGTTGAGAGGAAGAGTAGAGGATGAATCATGGGGATAAAAGGGGAAGGAGGGGATATGAGAGAGACGGTCAGTTATTACAGTTATGATCTATGCTGCAGCTCTACACACACACACACACACACACATCAGAGGACAGCGGTTTGTCTGTGTGGACAGGGACAGATGGGGGAGGGGGGGGGGGCTTGAGTGTAGAGGAAGTAGGAAGGACAGTTTTTTTTTGAGATGTTTCTTTCACTGCCGTGGGAACACGAGTGTAAAACATCTGCGCTGGTTTCTGACCAAAAAACTCGCAGAGAGCAGCACACCAGTTTGTGGACGAGCCTGGACAGCTGAGAGTTGGACGGTAGATATTGAGTTGTAGTTAAACCCCGAGTGGTGAGAGTGAAGGAAATTGCTTTTGTCTTTGCATAAGTTAGTAAAGAAAAGAGAAAATGCAACAAAACACAAACAACGAGGCCCGTGTTGCTCCTTTTTGAAGATGCAGTTCTCGTATTTACCACTAGATGCTGATTCAACGCTACGCTTCGCAATGCTGGTCACATGATGTTGTGTCAGGTGTGTGTGTGTGTGTGTGTGTGTGTGTGTGTGTGTGTGTGTGTGTGTGTGTGTGTGTGTGTGTGTGTGTGTGTGTGTGTCCATTTTGGAAATATTTTGGGTCGTATTTGTCAGATTCCTCCTCCCTAAAGGATGAAGTATGGGTGTGTTTGTCAGTAGCTGATGCAACAGGTACGTCATATATACATTGAGGCCTAAACAGTTAGCATTTGCCAGAATAAATCGATTTACCATTGCAGTATCTAAGCCTATAGACCGGCACAAACATATAATCATAAAAAGCAGATTTGAAGGCTTAAAGGTGCCGTTTGCAGGGCATCTCCACCTATTAGATACTCCACTTTTTGAACTAAACCTTTGTGTTTTCTGGCTTCTGTGACTTCATCTTGGAATGTCAGATGAGCATATTACCTGAAGCTCATTTATACTCATTTCTGAACTGCGTCTGACACAACAGGATGCGTGTTCACAGTGAACATTCGCGACCTCTTGAAGTCAGATCCTGCCACCTCATTGCCTCAAAGCGCTACTCTCTCGCCGTGTCACCCAGTGACTTACAGCATGACTAAGGCTCGCCTCCCTCGCTCTCATTCTCACACACACAAAACACACACACGGAACGTCGTATAGCACCGATCACAACGCCCCCCCCCCCCCCCCTACCCCTGACCACCACGTTGCTGGCTTCTTACGTCTCACTTATCGCCTCTCCTCAAACGCTTCCTGCAGGGAGTTGGACAGCTGTTATCTTTGGCTGCCAGTGTCACTGTCACATAAGTAATAGGAACCTTGTGCTCGCTTTTCAGGCGTGCACACACACCCTCCTCCCCTCTCCCCCCGCTCCTTCTTGTCCCTCACACCCGGCAAACAAAGGAAGTTTTCACAGAGAGCAATCAATATCAAATGAAACCCTGTCTAGATTGTCAGCTTCCCATTTCTTCCCTCCCTTCTAGTCCTCCATATTCAGATAGAGGCACGAGTCAGAATAACCCGCTGTAGGCCTGGGTTATCTGCAGCCCAGCTTACTGGCTATCAGGCTCTGACCCACCGCTCGCCCATGAATAGAGAAAGAAAGGTGTCAGGGACTGGGATACATGCGTTTCGAAATCACAGAAACAACCGCCGGACGCATACGGAAGTGCATTTCTTTAGATATCCTGGTTTGGCGGCAAGAGCTCCTGAAGCCGGAGAGAGATACGTGTACGAAAAGCGTTTGAAGTAAACCCAGAAATCCTGTCAGGTGATATCAGTGAGCTTCACACAGCCGCCGGCAGTCTGTGATGCTTCACGCCACGGGAAACCATGCAGACGCGAGAGGCAAGAGTTCAGCCTCTTTCTGGATCAAATGATGAGATCCGACACAACAAGAGCGTTAAAAATCACGATAGGAACACTTTTACGGGATTTGCGTTTACTTTGTGTCAATATTGAATGGAGCAGCAGCTGGATGTCCGTCTCCCGTGGCCGACTTGTGAGAGCAGCAAGGCCGGGGCGGGCAGCAGCGCGGCCCGGGGTCACAAGGTCACGGCTGCGGTATGCTCTCTCCAGGGCCGGAGAGAGGTGCTGCTCTGCCAAAAAACCCTCTGAGATCCGGTCTGCCGGCCTCAGCCATCTGCGCAGGGCCCAAAGGAGGAAGCAACAAGGGGAGCAGAAGGGAGAAAGGGTAAGAGGAGGTGGGGGAAGAAGGGGGCCTAAACAAACGTGTCCCACAACGCACTTTGGCAGGAAGCAATCCAGCGTGGGCTCCTTTTCAGCACAGGAAACTTCCCGCGGTAAGGTTAGAGAGCGACGTCAGGAGATTTAACAGAGTGGACAAAGAGGGAGAGAAGGAGGGTGGAGTGTGTGAGGATGGAAAAATATAAAAAAGGTAAAAATACGAAACGGGAACAAAAGGAGATGAGGACCAAAAAAAGAGGAAGGAAAGACAAACAGGAAGGGAAACGGATACTGAGGCAGCACTGAGGCGGCGTTGGCAGTTGTTATCATCACGCTCGGTCTTGAATATCAGATTCTTTAGACTGATCCTATCTATTCTGGGATGCAACACATAGTCGCAGGGTAACAATAACAAAAGACGTCACGTGTGTTAATGCGCGTATGTGTGCGTTCCTTCCATCCGCGTGTGATAGTGCTCGAGTTTAGGGATCGTATTGTTTATGTTGTGTCCTTGTGATCTGGATGAGAAGTGATTCTCCACATCAGATCGGGGTCACATGAGAGGAAACAAAAACAGTAATGTGAAACTTTCTGTAAGCAGTGTGAATGCCGCCATTGAGACATAAAAATCCTTTAGAGGATTTAAAGGGAAATGGACCATGAGGGTGAGACAGAGAGAGCAAGACAGAGAGAGAGAGAGAGATAGACAGCTGATAAATATTTCCCTTTTGATGAGAATCTATAACCAATTTGTTGCACTTTGCAGGAAAAAAAATCCAATTTCAGTCTTTCTTGTCATTCCTCTCAGACTTAAAATGCATCTCACGTCCACTCTATTTATGTATTGTGTGTGTGTGTGTGTGTGTGTGTGTGTGTGTGTGTGTGTGTGTGTGTGTGTGTGTGTGTGTGTGTGTGTGTGTGTGTGTGTGTGTGTGTGTGTGTGTGTGTGTGTGTGTGTGTGTGTGTACACTGAATAAAACCCTCAAGCACGGCAGCAGCAGGATCCCAAACCCTTGACAAAACCGTGGGCTCCTAATCCTCTCTGATGACACATAATTTTCACTCTGTGGTTTCTCAGGCCCCCGCTTATGCTCACTTATACACACTCACATGCAGATACACAGCGCACACAACGTTGCCACGGCAACCCATAAGCGCTTGGGATGAATGGAGGAAAGAGGAGGATGAGATCACTGGTATCTTGTTTCGCTGTTTTGCGGCGCACAGAAGCCCTGAACTTCCCCTCTCATCCTGCGGAGTTAATGAGGTCCGTTGTGCCGCGAGGCCTTCAGGTGCCGTCTGTCTTTACCACCGCTTATGTTGATTAAGTTTCTAGCGCCTGACTCAGATCTGAAACAATGACTGTCGCTTGGCTATTGATACACGCGTCAGTATCAATGGGAAGCAACATGCAGGCTTGATTTTCTGAACAAATCACGTCATCTGCTGTTAATAAACTACAACACAAACTCAGCAATATATAAATCGAAAATCTACAACAAAGGCAACCAAAGTGCATCATTATTATTATTATTACTTCTGGTTATGGACTGATTTGATGAAGTTAATGAACAGCTCCGTTTTCTGACATTTGCTGTTTCGTAGGACAAATACATCAAAGGTGTTAAGTATGATAAACATTTAAAAAGACACATTCTGTGGCGTAGACACAACAAATACCTACACACCCACACTTTAGTCTAATCAGATCGTTAAGTGTGACATTCCAGACGGATTCTACCATCACTCCAGAACCTGTTAACGCTCTTTGTCTCACCTGGTGACAATACCATAACGTTTTATTGTCCCCTTAGGGAAATTTGTCTCGGCCCTCACAGCCCCGCTGATCCATAAGACGCATGATTACAACACTGCAAGAGACACATCCAGCTAAATAAGACATCAAATCTGTGAAATACACGTATCTAATGCGCCGACGGCCCCGAGACATATTTCACAACCCCTGTGAGTCCAATTATTGCCAGGTGTGGAGCCGCATTCGTACAGGGAGAATTTATAAACCGGTTCACACTTTCTTTGAAAACCCAAATCTTCTGCCAGAGGGTAGAAACTGAAATTCCGTGGACAGTAAACACGTCGGGTCCTATGCTGTTTTCTTTAGCTGGTAGCCAATTAAACATTATAAAGTCATAATTTCGGTGATAACCTATGATGAAGGCTTGATATCGCCGTGCCAACATCTAAACTGAACCCTCACGTTGCCAGATCTTAAAGACAGATCCTGTCAAAACTGCCTTATTTTGAATAATAGTTGGGGCTTGTAAATATATATGCAAATCATTAGTTCATATACATAAAAACTGTAAGTGAGGATGCGAATGAGTGTAAATCTCAGGTCACTCTCACCTAAATGAAACGCACCTGCATTATTTTTGAAGCGTTTCAGGGACTTTGCCCTCTAAACTGGAAGCCCTTTAATCATCAAGGTCTTTAGTAAATGTTTGCCTTTTCTCTGGAAGCAGAAGTAGGCGGAAGGCGGATATTAGTCTCGCTATCTCGACGGGGAAACACTTTGCTTTCTTCAGACGCAGGAGGAGGTGGCGGAAGAAGGAAGGAGAAGGAAAAAAGAAGAAGGGGGAGTTTGACCATGACCTTCCTACAGCCTGACTCAGGGACATGTGGCACATTTCCTCACTTCATCCTCATATTTCTCATCCCCTATACGCCTCCTTCTGCTTTTGTCTCTCTTTTGGGTGCGTCAGGGGCACAATCCACCCCCGACACACACACACACACACACACACACACTTTTACTTTTCAGTCAAAAGAAATCCTCCCTCCCTCCTTCCCGCCTCTGTATCTCTTATTCATCCTCCGTTTCCTCCGCCGGCATGCATGTGCCTGTTCCCCCGTCCAACAAAACTGGACCACATCCAGTCAAAACAAACATAAAACAGATCATCAATCACACAGATCTTTTATGGCCAGGAAGTAGCACGACCTGTTTTTGATAGCTTGTTGTTCAGGCGCGGGAGCAAGCCAGCTCTTGTAGGTTAGTTCCTGAATTTAGCGTTAACTGCCACTCTTCCTTTTGTTCGCGAGC